>NC_054402.1:1466580-1714080 GCF_017976425.1 Toxotes jaculatrix
TTACACACTAATTGTTACAAAGGTTTATCTGGAAACTGATCGACTTTCTCAGATCATTAATACCTGATCAATATTTTGACTGTAATGATTTTGATCTAAACCTCTCTCCCGTCCGTCAGAGACCTGCAGCGGCTGGGCAAGCTGCAGACAGAGCTGGCTGGAGCTGCTGATTTCTGTGCTACGTACCTGCGCTGCCAGCTGCTGCTCATGAAGGTAGGAGTGTGTGTGTGTTTTGTCTATGGTGCCTTGAAGCCTTGTGTTAGTCTCAGATTGAGGAGCTTCATGTTTTGCCTTGTTTCCTCAGGCTCTGCAGGAGAAGCTGTGGAACATGGCCGTCCCTCTTTGCCTCAAACAAAACGTCACAGCCACAGCAGCAGCTCAGAAGGTCAGCACACCCACATGTTGGTGCTCCCACACCTGTGAGGTCATTCAGGCTAACCCCAACCCTCTGTTTAAATGTGCGGCTGTGTTCGTAGATCTTAGAGGAAACCTACAAGCTGGAGTTTCTGTACAGCGGTTTGGAAAGCAGGCAGGTGGCCACTATACACCATGTTCGCCTCCAGGCCAAGGCCCTGCAGCTCATCCTGACTGCTCGCACCAGGCAAGGGTGAGTGTGTCACAAACAAACACAAGCATTCACCACATGCATTAAAGGCTTCGTGTGCTCTGTATACACACGGCGGTCGTCTGTACCGATGTTTCTCAGTCTGTCGTTTTTTCTTCAGGTTGGATCCTCTCATCAGCAGCTGTGAGAAGTTTTTGCAGGATGTTGAATCTTTTCAGAGGTAACATCTGTCAGAACACTCTGGCTTTCATCTTCAGCATGCAGCCATAGCATGTCATGTCTGATCATCTTTCAGTAACACTGAGCTCTGTGAGTCCTCCAGATACAGTGGGAATCAGCTGAATCGGTCCCTGTCCTTTCCTGTTGTCTCTGATCACTTTGATTTCCTACTCTTCAGTCATCTCTTCCACCTTAAATCTGTCTGAACTGTGGAACTGCAGAGACAAACTAAAATGAAACTGAAGAAATCTTATATATTCTTGACAGTGTCTCTCTGCCTGCTGCTTTTACCTCTGGACACGGTGTAAAGAACCGGTTATATTGTGGGTTTTTGTGCTCCCTCTTCTCCTTGTCTGGGTTTTGTTGGTCCATATAAACTTTCCGGGGTAAGTCCCTGAATGTTGTCCATTCACTGTTTCTTCCTTCCATGTTTTCTGCGACCCTCAGGCTGTTTCTGACAGAGCTGCCCCACCTCCAGGACAGTTTTGTGGATAAGCTTTTGGAGCTGATGCCCCGGCTGTCGTCCTGTAAGCCAGTAGAGCTGGTGAAGATCCTCCAGTCAACCCTCAGACAGAGCGGCCTGCTGCAGCTCAAGCTGCCTGAGCAGGTAAAATGAATAGTTCAATGAAGGGAGGCTGGGTGACAACCGAACCAAAAACCCTAACCCCACAGTGCAGTCTTTTTTTTTTTGGTAACATTTCTGTGCTGGTTAACAGATCCATCGGGCGACGGCCACCATTATAGAGCCAACAGGGGAGTCTGACAATCCGCTGAGGTTCACGTCTGGCCTGGTGGTGGCGCTAGACATCGATGCAACGCTGGAGCATGTCCAGGATCCCCAGAGCAGTGTGAAAGTACAGGTCAGTTTGATTTACAGCAAAATAACCAAACCGGGGTCAGTTCACTTACAGAGCTGCCAGTGAATTCAGAGCAGGATGAGGCAGTGCCGTTTCTCATTCACAGATGCAAAATGCCAGAACTTCATGGTTCTGATATTAAAGGGTCGGTGATCAGGCTTCGATACTTTGAAAGATACAGTCCTTTCTTTGCTGTTCCTGATTTAACACCCTGAACTGTCTGCTCATTCGCTGTGGACGTGAACTCTGGGCTGAACCACACATCTTGTATGGGCAGGTCCTGTATCCAGACGGCCAGAGTCACGTGATCCATCCTAAACCCGGAGACTTCAGAAAGCCTGGACCTGACAGACACAGACTCATCACACAGGTCTACCTCTCACACACTGCATGGACAGGTGAGTGTAACACTCACACACATCTGATGATCCTGTTTAAAAACACATTCAGACATTTCAAATCTATGTTCAATAGACTAATTGTGTCTGTAGCTTCTCTTGTCTGCTCCTTACAATCACCAGTAACATTCCTGTTTCCAAGAAACACCAGCATCAGCAGTCACTCCTACTTCTAACCAGCCCCTAGCTTCAAACAAAAAAAAAAAACAAGTCTTCAGATTGTCTTTGCTTGGCAGCACACTGAACTGATAAACTGTGAGATTTATCCTTTGTGGTTTTGTATTGGACCAAAGGGAGAGATAAACCCGCCCCAGCATTTTTTGTTTGACTTCCATCGCTAACTGTTTCCACCCCTCTGATCCTCTCTCTCTCTCAGAGCCATCTCAGATTGAGGTGCGCCTCCTGCTGGCCTACAGCTCCTCCTCGACCTCCCTCTCTTCCTCATCTTCCAAGCAGGGATGGAGCGACAGCATCGACTGCATCCAACCACCGGAGGCCGCTGTTGAGGGAACCATTCCATTCAGCAAGCCGGTCAAAGTCTACATCATGCCCAAACCTGCCAGGCGCTAACGAGCTGGTAAACGAGGACAGAGACGAAGCTGTGACTCTGTAAAGCTTTCACACACAGGAGTTTCTTTCAGGACTGAAGAGGAGGCCGACTCATCACCGGCTGTGTCGGTGCATATTTCCATTCACAATAACTGAACTAAACTGTAGAGAAAAGGTGAAACTGCTTTGCTTTCTCTGATAACATTCATTTTAAAAATCTGAGCAGCTGAATGGCAAACACAAAACATATTCACAGCTAAGCAGTAAGAAGCACACAAGTGTTTTTTTCACTCGTGTTTGTACAGGGAATATTTTTGTACTTTGCTGTTTCTTATGAAGACAAACCCACGTGATGGAAATGATCCATAATAATGATAATTTTATTTTCTGTAGCAAACAAGCAGAAATACATTTTCACCTTTTGAAAATTGTACTTTAACCAACAAATTATAGAAATGTCAAAACTGAATTTCGGAAAACAGTTCAATTAAACAGATGCGATCTCTTCATCTCGACTCAAATATACAAACGCCACCTGTGTTTTTCTCTGAGTTCACTGATTTGTAGTGAAGTTGCCATTTCTCTTCTACAGTTCAGCAAACACAACCTGGGCTGAAACCAGAATGAGCAATGTTCTAATGAAGATGTTTCAGTTTAAGCCTAAATCAGTGTCTGTCTGTAGCCACGCTGAGAGGAGCTGAGGACCAGAAGAGGAAGCCAGCTATACATTTTGGCAAAACTGCGACTGTCGGCCATGGCGCACGACAGGCTGCCCCCATCTTCTGGGGGTCATTTCAGTTGGTGCAGCAAGACGAGTGACATCATTAACAAGTGGAGTGGAAGACCCCGCCCACCTTGGCGCCCTGGACAGCCAGCCTGTTGTATTCAGCGACGGCCTTCTCCGTCTGCAGGACTCTGACGTCCACACCTTTCTGCTTCACAAAGTCCAGAGTGGAGGAGGGAACCTGAGAGAAGAGACGCCGGCAGAGACGGACTGAAATCATCTACAGGGGAGGCGTTTCACCATCAGGTGCGTCTGACAGAACAGATCTGTTTTAATCAGTCTATCTGTGCACACAGGCGGCATATTGCTGTGTTGAAATCAAATGTGTGATATTAAATATCTTCTGTATCTAAGGTGAAATTGCAGTATGTTTGTTCCACCTGCAGCGCTTCACTCATGCCTCTACCGATCACCAGCAAGTCTATTCCCTTCTTCAGCACCTCCTCCACATCAGCAGGTTGTACTCCTGGGTAATGCTGGTGTGGGAAAAGCAAAACAGTGTGTGAACACTGCCAGTAAACAAAAAACCACAGTGTGCAGTGGTACGTCCTGTTGTTTCTGCAGCATGTGTCTGTTCTGCTGCTGTCAATATGTTTTAGTGTATGCACACACACATACATACATAGGTGTGTGTATTTTGTGAACATTCAGATTCTGGTTCCACTCACATCAGTCCCAGTCTCTCTCCAGTCCCAGGCCCGGCTGCCTCCAGGCCAGACTTTACAGTCCTTGTAGCTGGAGGAGCATCCCTTCACCTTCATGTGGCCCCAGGAGAGAGAGGCGATCTCTGGGGAGGACATGGTCATGTGAGACTTCCTGCTGACAGACAAGGAAGGGACAGAGACAGATGATGACTGTGTGCAGAGTGTGTATCGGTCATGATGTACTGTTGGTTCCAGCGAGGCTTGAAAGAAGCCCCTCAACACTGAGCGATAATGGATGGATGTTACACTGTGAGATGCTTCTAATATAAAGGTAAATGGCTGTGTTTACGGTACGTAGCGTGTTTACAGATGATGGTTTCATTCAAGCAGCTTTGTGTCCTTCTTGTTTATTCTGACACATAAATTACTTCACATACAGTACAGGCTTCTGTCATCTGCTGAAAAAGCCTGAGACTTTGTTTGAACGGCCTTCGTGATGACAGAGACATTCCTGGATACAACCACTGCACCAGCTCTGGCCATAACACAACCACCACGCAAAAAACACACACCTGCTGCTGCTGCTGCTGTGTGGAAGGAGCAGCGTGCAGCTCACAGCAAATCAGCTCAGATTTACAGTAACATTTATCAGCTGCCAAAGCAAAATGGTGTGACTGGGAGTTATTTCTGTCCTGGCTGCACAGACGGTTCACGGCACCGACGGTTCACGGCACCGACGCCCCCGAGAAAAAACTGCCCAAGTCCGCTGCTGCGTTAAAACTCACAAGATTAAAACGCGTTTAGAGAAGCGACGCTGCAGTTTGTTGAGTTATAAAAGAGAAAATGATGAAGCTGAGGTCTGTGCTGCTGTTTCTTACCTTATGCGTTTGTTGTCAACAAACCGGCCACACCCCCCGGAAGCACTGATTCTCCTCCTTAAAGGGAAACACTCAGCGTCTTATTGTCTGAGCATTAACATTGTGGTGGATTGATTGATTGATTTGTGTGTGTGTGTGTTTCGTGTTCTCTTAGGTTGGAAATTACAGGTTGCATCTTTAACAACATGCTGCATTTTGGAGCAGGTGAATGTAACGTGTCGTTAGCAGAGCAGGGTATACATGTACTTAATGTTTTTAACTTTATCAACAGCATACTGGTGACCGTCTAAGAAGCTGAAACACCCCCCTCCTCCCCCGAAGATGTTTGACAACACGATCTTCTTCGGCTCCGGAGTTTGATCCTCGTCAGCCACCGTATCAGACTGAAAATGGTGCTAAGCTAAACTAAGCTAAGCTAGTTAACATAGCGTCACCTGTCTTATACAGTCTATGAGCGTCAGTGAAACTTTGATTGTTGTTGCAGTGTTATATTTATTGAGCTTTAACCTCTAATTTAACCTTTGCTTTATACAGTTGTCCTGTTTTTTTCTGCCTCTGCGCGTTTGCTTGCGCACAACCAGCGAACTTTATCCCCAAAGACTTTAGGTAAGACCTTTGTTTATGAGCAGTTAGCTCCAGTTAGCTCCAGGCTAACGTCAGTTACCTGAGCGGCAGGCGAAGTGAGCCCGCTCCCGCAGTTTGCTGCAGTTTTATTGATCATTAAACTCTGCGGACCCTGCAACCTGGAAACCGGCGATGTTTTCCGCCATTGTCAGGTCAACTCTCACGAAATGTAAGTGTCAGTGGTTTGTGTGTTTGCTGTTGTGTGTTTGTGTGTGTGTTTGTTGTTTGTTTGTTGTGTTATTAAGGGAAATCTGTGAAGCTTCAGGTTTCTTCTCCAGATGTTAGTTTTACACGTTTCTCATGTTTATCAGCTCGGAGTCGTTTGTAGATGAAAATGTCCTGAATTGAGGTGAACAGAGGATTTGGAGGGAAATGTAGGTGAAAGGTCGCCAGTGAGTTTCACGGTTACTGGGGTTGAAGCTAACACACTAATTATTTTCGCATTAGCAGTCAACCGGTTGATTATCTCCTCAGTTCATTGATTTGACGAGTTTTATGATGAAATAATATATTTTTTTAGTATTGTTTTTAGTAGTTTTTAAAAGCAAAATGTCAAATATTGTGTGTGTTCATCCTTATGTGAAGTTTTGATGCTGGATCTTTGTTGATCAGACAAAACGAGACATTGAAATGGTCACCTTGTTCTGGGGAGACATCAAAACAGGCTCACTAAAGAATTAATGGAAAATAAGAGTTGTTACTAAAATCCCTAAACATGTGGCCGAATCATTTTACTTTGCCTCCCCTGTGGAAGTAACGTGTTTGAGTTGATTACACTCAATCATCGTATGAAAATCTGGAATCAGAATATTTTGTGTTTCTGTGGAACAAAGCACTGAACTGATTATTTATCAGAACAGAAAGAGATTTTCTTTCATCCTTTTCATCATGGTCCATCTGAAGCCATTTATCCTCCATTGGTTTCTGTCCTTTTGCTCTAATTCTAAACTGTTCTTGTTCCTATCACAGTTTCTTGGCCACAGGAAAATTTAGTCTCATGCTGTTGTTGAACTTGTGTTGTTATCGCTCTTTTCTTTATCAGACAAGGGGTTGTGGCTTCCCAGTCAGTCTATGGTCAGAGCCATGTCATCGTCAGGCGGTCCCACCTCTCCTTACACCACCCTGGCCATCAGCCACCCAGCAGAGTCCGTCACACATGTGGAGCTTCACCGCCCTGAGAAACTCAACGCCATGAACACAGCTTTCTGGAGGCAGGAATCTCCGTTGTTTGTCGAAGCCATCAGCAACATAAAAAACAAACAAATGAACAGCAGTAAACAAGTTATTTTCAGCTGGGACAGTTTAATGTATTTGCACATTTTAAAAAAGCCACTGGATTACAGATGACTTAAAATAGTTTCCTGGCGCTGACAGGACTGTTGTGTTGTCTTTCTTGCAGTGAGATGGTGGATTGTTTTAATGAGATTGCTGGAGACCCAGACTGCAGAGTGGTGGTGGTTTCTGGGGCAGGGAAGATCTTCACAGCTGGTGGGTATCTGGCAGTTTCTGTTGTTTAATGGCACAGTTTTTGTGGCAGGGTTGCGTTTATGGTCTGTGCTGCATTGCTGTGCAGGTATCGACCTGATGGACATGGCCGGCGACGTACTTCAGCCAGAGGGCGACGACACGGCCAGAATTTCCTGGAACCTCAGAGAGAAGATCACCAAGTATCAAGAGACATTCTCCGTCATAGAGAAGGTGAGGAGTGATTCTGTTTATCACACTGAGGAATTACAAGTAACTCATTAGTACCAATTACTACCATTTATTTTGCCAATTAATGAATTAATCATTTAGTCTAAAATATCAGAAATCCCAAAGTTAAGACCTTTAAGTAGGTTTGAGCGATCAGCAGTTCAGAACCCATAAGATACTCAGTTTACTATCATGAGACAAAGATCAGACCAGATCAGACATGATCATGTATTTGAACAACACTGAAAAATGTGGAAGTTATTCCTGTGAAATTGTCGTCGTTTTCTTCATGTAGTGTCCAAAGCCTGTTGTGGCGGCCGTCCACGGAGCCTGTATTGGAGGAGGTGAGACCATGAGTCAGTTTAATTTTAAAGACCAGAGGCCTGTGTCACAGAGTAGATAGAGTCAGATAACGCTCCAGAAAATGTTCCACCTGCCTCTGTTGACTTTTCTCATCATCATGTTCACTGTGGATGTTGTGCAGGTGTGGATCTGATCACAGCCTGTGACATCCGCCTGTGCACCCAGGAAGCCTGGTTCCAGGTAAAGGTGAGTAACTGTACATCCTATTTTCATAATTTGGAAAGATGATGTGAAAAATAGAAGACGTTACTTAGGGAGAATAAGGAACATATAAATGATTTACACCAAAATAAAGAAAAACTAAGGAGCTGAAAATTTCAAATAGTGAAGGATGAACAGAAGAGTGAAACAATTTCTAATTCCCTTTATAAACAGAGTGAAAGTAAGAGAAAAGGCTTTATATTTACTTTTAAGCCATTTAACTGACGATATCTTTTATTGACATATTCAGTTGTATTTTTCACTTCTCTAAATAAAACAAATGTTCGTCATAATTTACAGCGGTGTTTGATTATTGGAAAATAAATCAGAAAATAATCACTGCTATTAAGAATGTAAAAATAAGAACAAGGATATAGAGTTTTAATTTATAAAGCACAAATAAACTCCCCTCTGTGTTAAGGACACAAGTGAAAGAATCCCAAAGGTGCTGTTCTATTCTGTGGTTCCTGAGGATGATGTTCCCACAGTCACAGTGTCTGTGCTTCTGTCTGGCTTCACAGGAAGTTGATGTTGGACTTGCAGCAGACGTCGGGACCCTCCAGAGACTCCCGAAAGTCATCGGCAGCCGCAGGTAAACCGTCCAGTTTGATAAACCAGAGAGAGCCAGGGTGTGAGGTTCCTTCTTCTGCTTCCTGTTAAAGCTGCACATAGGAGGACGTGATGTGCTGCAGTTTAAAAAAGTGACAAATCATCATAAAACTAAAACCCAACGGTGATTTGTCTGTTTTCTCACTGAAGCACAGTGAGATGAGACTGGATGATATGCGTCCACACGGTCTGTTGCAGGACTCTTTGTTCTCATTGCCACTGAAGACAGTTCTTTATGACTTTATGACTGAATGCTTGGACTTGTTGTCCTGCTGCAAAATGAATCTAGAACCAAACAGACTGATGAGACTGACGGGTGGACAAGAGCCTAAAACATTTCCACAGTACTGCATGTTTCACCTGTAATTAGACCAATGACACATCAGAGGAGATGCTCAGGTGGAGCAGCAGTATTCCATATTTAGACTTATTATGTCTGTAACTATTATCTGAGTAACTCTCCCATTTTCTTCAGCCTAGTGAACGACTTGGCTCTGACCGCCAGGAAGATGTATGCAGATGAAGCCAAGAGCAGTGGACTGGTCAGGTAAACACATCTCTTCAATCTCCATCTGCAGGACGACACTTTCACACTGTGCCATCAGCTGAGCCACTTTGCTGTAGATCTACCGTCTGAACTTTATCATATTAAGATGCTGGCCTTAGCATTAAGTTAAGGATACATTTTCAACCACAGATCAATCAAAGGAAAGCACTACTTTGTATGATGTACTGTAATTCTAAAGCGCACCGGTCACTTATTTTGAAGTCCTTCACACACTTCCTCCCCAGCCGAGTGTTTGCAGATAAGGAGGCCATGATGGCTGGAGCTCTGGAGATGGCCGGGGAGATCGCTGGTCGCAGCCCTGTGGCTGTGCAGGGCACCAAGATCAACCTCATCTATTCCAGAGACCACAGTGTGGCAGAGGGACTGAGCTACATGGTAAGATCATCACCACTGTGCCTCAGTTACACTATGAAGCTGCCTTTTTTATTTTTTTCTTCATCACTGCCCTTGTTCATCCTTTTCCAGGCCACGTGGAACATGAGCATGCTTCAGACTCAGGATTTGATGAAATCAGCTCAGGCTGCCATGGAGAAGAAAAGTCCCAAGACTGTGGCTTTCTCCAAACTCTAACTGCTGCTCAGGCAAAGTTCAACAGTTCAAAATAACACAAAAGCTGCTGTTTTAATCCTCATCATGGCCTTTCTGTAGGAAGGGGAAACTACTTGATTTTTTTGTCTGTTCTTCACTGAGTGTAACACCAAAGCTAAAAAAAAATATATAGCCATCTGTGGCCATTTGGAGATGATAGAAGTGAGACTGTAAGAGATGGAGGTTTGAATAACTGTGGTAAACTAAGGAATTTAAAGAATCAGTACTTGGTTCAGGTGAACATCCTCCCACAGGTGGACACTGATGTCTTACTAACTGTCATTTCAGTAACAGACATCATCTAAATCTTATTGTTCAGTGTGGAACGATTTGCTTGCAGGTGTTTCTCAGTTCACCGCTGACAGTCAGTTTTGTATATCTGTAAATGCCGTCATGAATGTTTTATCTAATTAAAAAGAAACTCACCTCAAACTCAGTGTTGACTAAGAAAGTCCATTGTAACCTGTTACTTGCTGCAGCCACAGTAAGTGTTTTGATCCAGTGTTCAGAACATGAGGCACGAAATTAGGTTCAAATGACTTAAATACTTTATTGATCAAACTTTACAAAAGGGCCTAAATTTACAAAAGTAAAACTCGAACACATTCAGCGTCAGTCACTGCCGAGTCCGCTTGGCACGAAGCTTCTGTAAGGTTTTCTGTGAAGAGATGGTAAAAAAAAATTAAAAAAGAATTAGTATCACCTCAATTCAGGCAAATATTACAACACAGTTCGGCGCCTGCAGCCTCCTTTCTGTTTTTTTACCTGGTGGAACTCCTTGGCTTTCAGTCTGTTTTTCGCATATGCTTCCTGTCTGCTCCTGATCGTTTTCTGATGCTTCACCTCCTCCAGCTGCTCGTACAGTCTGCAGAAACACAACCACACGCAAACATTGCGTCATTTTGTTTTGTCAAAACCACAATTTATACTTAAAGCATAGGATCAAGTCTTTAATTGTAGAAAAAAATCTGAGTGAAAGAGCATTGGACTACCTCTGAGTTCTCTGGTGCATCTCGGAAATGTCGATCTTCACCTCATCCACCTTTTTCAGCCTGGGATCATTCACTGAGGGAAAATGGAAGCTGGTTGAATTTTCCAGGTTAATAACACTACAATACTTTTTGTAGAAGATCATGTATATTATGTTGATCACTTGTACAGCAACCACTGATGTTTTGTTGATGACTAAGGCATAGGGCACTTGATCAGTGGTTGTGATCTGGTCTCTGTCTTACAGCTGACTGGTTGAGACTCCTCCGCTTTTGACTTCTCTCTGGCCTCAGGTGGAGCTTGAATCTCAGGCTGAATCTTGGCAACAGCTCCTTTAGCCTTGATGTTTTCCACCCTGCAGGATGATCTCTGGAGCAGAGCTCTGTACTTCTGCTGGTTAACCTCCTGCAGGCCTCTGTTAGGTCCCCACTGAAACTCCAGGAACATCACTAAATGTAGGAAGGGGAAAAATGGAGTTTACAACGTTCTGACTGAAACAGGTTGAAATAAGGGCCGAAAAACAGAAGATTTCTGAGATGTATTTATCCTGGCTGAGTATGTTGAGTGTTGCCCCTTTTAGCTCCTGATCATGTCCATATTTAAATCAGTGGCAGGTTCAGCCTGTGATCTCACCCTGGCTGCACTCCTGAGAGCGTCACACGTTCAGTTAGATAGATTCAGTCCAACTGTTGTGATTTTACCTGGACGCGTTTGGTCCTTGTCCTCAAGCATCTCCACTGGTAACAATGTGGATTCTGACTCCTACAGGAAACAAGTTTTGTGTTCAGAGATCAGAGAGACAGATGCCTGCAGCTGGAGACATAACACTTTACAAACAACACAGGTTTTGACTGATACTTCTGTAGAATTACCTGCGTCTCTTGGCTTTTCTGTCCTTCCTCCCTCGCCCCATCTGGATGTTTGTCTTCCCAAACCCCCTCTTCCTCAGTGACGGTTGTCTCTTGGTCCTGCAGTGTGGTGTCTGTCAAGCTCACCAGTGTTATCTCTGACTGCTCCAGGATCCCCTTCTCACTGGCTGCTTCCTGAAATCCAGGAAAAGGTCCAAAGTACATGGCTCAAACAATGATGTAGGTTTTTTTAATAAAAAAATAAAATTAAAAAGAAGAAGTTAAAGAAGACAACAGTGTTTAAATACATTTTTCTTCCCAAAATAATCTGAACTAACCACCTGCAGTTGTAGCATATAATCATACCAATATCTTATCTGAGACGGGGATATCACTCCTCAGGTTTGAGCCCTGCTCAGACTCCAGGTCTTCGGCACAGAGGTCACTGAATGAAACCGAGTCTCCAGGCCTTTTAGAAATGTGGTTCCTTAGTGCCGCCCCTCTGGCTGACTGTGTGTGCGTGCCCACAGCAGGTGTATCATCACACATAGTTAGATTTGACAGATTCACAGCTGTTAGCTCCACATCTGTCCTCATGGTGTCTTCCAACATGAGGACAGATTCATGAGACAGGCACTGGGAGGACTCATGTAAGGCAGGCTTCTCAGTTCGAAGGCACTCAGGTGATGCTTCAGAGTCAACAGGAGGTGTGGAAACACTGTGCTCCCCACTGGCTGGCTCTCCTTCAGGAGAGTTAGGCACTCTGTGCTTGAGCAGGTGAAAGGTCATGGAGGGGTCGGCTGTTTCGTTGTGGGTGACCTCAGCCAGCAGCGGGTGAAATGAGTCTGAGCCCAGAAAAACTAAAAAAGGGGTGAAACATAAAGCAGTTATGTTTCTGACTAGGTAAAAAAAAATACATGCAAATACAAGATCGCTGACTTTGCCCCAAAAATGATCAGTAAAATAAGGAATTCACCGTAACCTCACCTTCAGTCCTCTCAGGGCCCAGATTCATTGAACTGGTTTGGTTCTGCAGTATCTGGTCCTCTGGATATGGACTCATACCCGGGGCAGTGGCACTGTGTGAAGAAGCTTCAGGGGGCAATGCTGGACATGACGGCGAAAAAGCCTCAGCGGAGACAGCAAAATCCACGTGGGTACTTTCACCTACAGACAGCAGATGAGTTGACAAACTGTCAGTTGTCAGAGTTATTTTTTCGAGCATTGAGTTGGAAGACATGTAGCAGAAGGGGCAGGCTGGACCCGGGACCTGGGCTGCTGCGGTAAGGACACAGCCGTAATCATACCAGGTGAGCTACAGGGACGCCCTGATCCATTTACCATTTATCATAACAATATTCCAGAGGTTGGACTTTTCGTTTTGTCTCAGTAATTTAAATGCTGTACTGCATGTGTCATGTTTCCACACACAACCCTGGTTTTACCTGAGACTCTACTGTGCTGATCATTATCCAGCTCCCCAACCAGAGGTCTCATTGGGCTCTCCTCCTGACCTTCATCCAACCATGTGGTTGCTTGCTCCAGAGCTGTCTGACCCATCAGCTGACCCGCATAAAAGTCCTGCCCACCACTCAGCCAATGAGAGCTGGACAGATGGGAGAGTCGACCAATCATCCGACTCAGAGTGGAATCCCATCCACCTTGGTCCAAGCTCACGGAAACCGGCAGACCTGGAAGCTGACCAATCATGGACGAGTGAGCCGACGGCTTACCGACCAGCTGCTCCATGGCTGAGTCCCTCTGGCCAGCAGCAAGACAGGATGACTGGTCTGCCAGCTGGCCAATCAGAGGCCTGAAAGAGTCCTGCTCTGGGTCCTCATCCTGTGACAGGTCCTCACCTGAGAAGTACTCCATGATTGGACAGGCTGTTTGGTTCCTTTCCTGTGACAAAAACAAGTCATCAACTGAACGGTGGATACGTTAAAGCAAAAAAATCACATTATCAGTTCTAAGTCTGATATAAAATGGAAAACACGCCCCAAGAAGCAGCGGCAGCTGGCAGCTCCTTTAGAGTTTATTCATGTTAAAACCATTTCCCCAAGTGGTTTGTGAGACACTGACCAGGCCACCTGTCTGCATCCCCGCTGTGTCTGAGGGAGGACACTGACGACCTGCAGACCCTGCGTCCTCCAGTCTCCTCTCTGAGGCTCGAACCACAGACTGCTGAGACACTGAAGATCCAGGTTCCTCCACACATGAGCCTTCACTGTCTGAAGAGGAAACGAAACACACTGTACTAACATGGCTCAGTCTGTGTGAGTATGGCCTGCCTACCTTAGAGAGGCTATAACCACAATTTTTGTAACTACATGAAATGACTGTGACAGTGTTTGGGTCGCTCATACTGATGAATCTGCTGCTTCTCTCAGCTTTTCATTGTTTAACTGTCCAGCTCGCACAGTCATTTTCACACTGCAATCTGCCAGCTGTGCAGAGTGTGTCACGTTTGTATGATCATGCATCTGAATGTTCTGTATGAACAACTGTAAACTTTTTCAGATGTGGTCAGAAAACCTTGTACAGACTAGATTGATTCAGCCGTGCCCCAAGAGTGAAACAACTTGTGCTATCTCACTAAGGTGTCGCAGCAAACGAACGCCAGGGTAGAGATGTGACACCTGCTATTAACATACCAGGATGATGACAGAGGGTTTTCTTGTGAAAGAAAAACAAATGTGGATTGTGTGTATTATACCTGTGGTTCTCCCAGCAGTGCTGAGGGAGATGTTAAGCTCCCTTGTGTATCTGTCTATAATGTGCTGGATGCTGCTGTCATTAAACAGATGCTCTACAC
This sequence comes from Toxotes jaculatrix, assembly GCF_017976425.1. Classification (NCBI taxonomy): domain Eukaryota; kingdom Metazoa; phylum Chordata; class Actinopteri; family Toxotidae; genus Toxotes; species Toxotes jaculatrix. The sequence continues at coordinate 1,480,776 of NC_054402.1, forward strand.
CGGGGTGGCCTGCAGCCAAGCTGTTCTTAATGCAGGAGCTTTGACCAGATGGAGAGGACACGTCGGATAACTCTGCTCTTTGTTCTTGTTCCTCATAACATCTGACAGGTGGAGATTTATCTAAAGAAATGGGAGAAGAAAAAAGAGGAGAGAAGATTTAGGCAATGACAAAGTCAGGAACACTACAGACATGTTACAGGCTGCTGTATATACACAGTACAGGTCCAGCAGTACAGTATACAGCAGGTCACTGTCATCTTGAAGATGGACAGATGTAAGAAACCCTTCATGGACCCTGGTCCAACTGCCTGCAGAGCTGCATCACATTCTAACAGGTTTAAAGGACATGGTTCTTCATATATTTTCTGACATGGAGGATTTTTGCATGTTTCGAATCTGTTGTCCCTCACCGGTGTTTAAGTTCTGCTCAGGATCAGTGGTGATGTAGCTGCCGGTGGAGATGGTGGTGGATGAGAGGCAGTCGGAGTCCGGAGGCCTGTGAGGACACTGACACACACACACACACACACACACACACACAGATTTTAAGGCTCAACATTAACTACCATTTGGGGTTTTTGCCATTCTAATCTCCAGCTGTCCTGTGCTTAAGTTATCCATACTGTTGCCTTTTGCTAAAGGACTTTGTAGACATTTAAATCTGTATTTGATTTATAACATGTACATTCACACAGAGTCACTGAGCTCAGTTCAAGTGTAGAAACCTTCATGAAGCATTTTGATTAAACACATTTCAGGTTCAAGAATTTCACATCATCGCTCAGTATACAGAAACACACACACACACACACACACACACACACAAAGACACACACATCCACAAAGACATACCCTGACTTACACTTTCACTCTACAGAGGCAGACACACAGAAAAAGCTTCTCCAGCATAATCACAGACTGAGGCAGATACTGCCCAGCGCTCAGATTTGGCTACTTTTCATCATCGGTCCACAGCATGTGAACCTCAGAGGGTATTAGATATTTTTTTCTAACATGTAATAGAATGCTGTTAACATGTAGACATAATCAGTAAAAAACATTACTCCAACTTCAACTGCATAGAGAAAACAAAAATAGAGAGGTTGTCTCCTGCAGAGAGCACACACAGGCTCTTTAACTGCACCAACTCTCAAGTTTTGTACTTCATTACTTGGCCTGGTTACCTCTATGGGGAATCTGCAGCTTGTGATTGCAGGACCAGAGAAGTCGGCTCCTCTCCCAGAGTCAGAGGAAAGAGGTGAGATTATTCTCAGGACTGAATCTGGAAAACAAACGAGTGGAAATATCTTAATTTTCTCCTTCTTGTTTTTTTTAATCAAACTCTACCATTTCCTCCCCCTCTGTATTCTCATCTCATAACTGTACATACCAGGCTCTGAAGATTCTGGAGATGTTCCTGCCCCCAGCAGCAGTTTCTCTCTCAAGATGAGCTGGCTGGATCTCTCTGAGCTGGTCCCAGAGCAGGTTGGTCTTTCAGAAGTCCTCTTCCCATCGCTGGACACTGAGGGTGTCTGCATAGTCCTGTCAGAGGCCACAGACGAATCGGATTCCTGCTGCCGATCCCAGTCCACAGTGTGTGATGGCACCCTCGCAATATCTTCAGGGCCTGAAAACAACAGTCCAATCAACTGATACTCCTCTCAACAGCTTGACACATGGTTTGGGCATGTGATGAAAAACTGTATATAATTTGTGTGTTACTGGGGTTGAGCTGACCTGTGACTTGGCTGGGGCTGACTGGCGTGTCAACCTCCTGAATAGCACTGAGCTCATGTTGTTCAGTCATCTCCATGATTCCCAGCCTGACACGGGTCACCGGGGGCTTCGCTGCTCGAGGAGCAGGGGGAAATCCTGAGGGGAGGACTGACACCGGGGCAGGTCCAGCTGCTGCACTGGTCTGAGCGAAGGGATCTAAACAGAAAATGTTTAATTTACCCAAAGATTTTAATGAAACAGTGTTTTATATATAATCTATCCAATCTAATCTATAGTAATCTATCCATAACAAGGACCTAACAAAACAGCAGGAGGCAACATGGCAGTTATCCGTCCCAAGAGATCAACAAGGCATTCTGACAAGATCACAAATAGGAAATGAAAGAGCATGTATATTAAGTGGAAGCTGTGTCAGTCACCTGTCTCTGCACTGCTAAATGGTGGTTGTTGAGAGAAGCCATCTTTCTCCTGAGTCTCTTCTAAGCGTGATAAAGTTCCTCCATTAGACTCTTCTAGAGCTCTCAGCAGGGATGCGAGTAATCTGACGCGAGTCTGACCAATGTCCTCTGAAACCAGCACTTCACGGTCAGCCTCTGGAGCCCGCTGCAGGTGAGAAAACAGACCAGCTAAGTGGTTTCTGGTGTGCTGTAGTTCTTTGGCAACATTCAAAAAGGCCACTTCAGTGGAAACGATCCTCAGAAAGAGGCTCAAACATTCCAGCTGAGGAGTCTTTCCATTTATTACTTCACACTGCCACTTCATATCTTTGTTTATATTGGATTTGTGGAGAAACACAGTGATTTGTCTAGTGAACCGTAACAACACAAAAGCAATGGCACAGTTCTGTCTTACCTGTGTGTCAGTGTGAATCAGACCCTGCAACGTCTCCTTTTGCCACCTCATCTGCTCCATCTCCTCTTCCCGTCTCTGCCTCTCCTCTTCTTGCTGCCTCCGCTGCAGCACCACTGCCTCCCTCTGCTCCTGCAGCTCACGCCTCTGCATCTCCATGTCATCCCCTCTGGAGCTCAGGGACCCCGTCTGCAGGGAGCCACGTAGCAAAGTCCCAGGCTTAGCTGCCACATGGCCTGGAACCAGAGGTGCACCGTCCGTGATGCTCGGGCTAATGGCTTGGACCATGTCAGAGCCTGGCTGGAGTGGGATGGAGGGTGAGTGATGTGTTGTGCACAGCTTGTACGGCAGTGGCTCTGTGGTGAGCGAGGAGGGTCTCACTCTCTCTGGAAGGTGCTCTGTTACTCTCTCCATTATGCTGTCAGTCAGCCAGGCAGTCACATCTGGTCTCTGGATGCTGGGACTATTCCAACAAGATTCCACTTCATCTGGAAGCAACTTGGAGCCAACGCTGAAACTGGAGCCAGGAAGATGTGGAGGTGAAGCAGGCGTTTCAGACTCTCTTGTGGGAACTTCCAAAGAGGTTTGTGGTTGATTGTGGATATATGATGGCACTGCAGGAATTGTAGGGAGTTGTAGAGGAGCTGGAAGATACACAGACTGAGTACTGTGCAGAGGTGGGTGACTGACACCTGGAGGCATGACAGCGGGCAGCAACGACATGGAGGTCATGGTGTAACGCATTCGCAGAGCCTGCTGGTATTCCTCGAGGCGCTGGCGAGCCACTTCCACTGACCTCTGGTGAATTCTAAAATAAAAAGGTGGCCCAAGGATAAAAAGTCAAGTCTAGTTTTATTTTTGTTGGACAATATTACAAATTTTCCTCACAAAATTTATCTTGAAAGTATTTTGTCACCAGGCTTTAACACACCTGTTTTGTTCCAGCAGCCGTTGTTGGTATTCTCTGATCCTCCTGGTGTGATCATCTTCACCTGCAGGAGGCTCCAGCTGCAGAAGTGCAGGTAAAAATTATTCATCGCTTCATTAGCAACTGTACTGAGCTGAACACACTGTACATAGAATATTTTATATGGACTCAGTCTGTAAAAACATGCAGCCATATGCCAAATGTTTTGCCTGTTTAATGTCAAATTTTAATTTTGAGATGTTAAAATCATTATTTCAGAAATCCACCCATCATTCTGTGCAAGCACTTAAAAATCTCTCAACCGCGCTCAGATCATTAACCTGAATTGTGGATCCCAGCAAATGTGAGTTGCCAAAAAGGACAAGAGAAAATAGCTTTGAAACTTAACCAACCTCAGCGGCTAGACCAGGGCTGATGGGGGCAACGTGCTGATCATGGACAGGAGTGTGTGGTTGGTTAACAGGCACCTCCTGGGTCACAGCTGCCTTCAGATTTTCTCTCTCCTGCTGAGCCTCAAGCAGCATCTGCTCCAGTTTGGCCTTCTGCTCTTCAAGCTCCTGGAGCAAAACCGCCTGCTGCTGCGTCTCCCTCTAAAGTTCCCAAAAAAAATGTTTAAAAAGAGTGTCTGATGCCAAGCTGAAAACTTCCACACAACGTGGAAGACTGATGATAAGATAAATCAGATCAGATCAAAGTCAGAGCTCGTATAATCATATAAACAGGAATCAACATGTACCCTTTTCTTTTGTTCTTCTTCAAATTCTTGGCTTCTATTTGCGAGTGCATCAGGAAGTAGAGTATCTGCCACAGTAGACTGCGCCGTTGTTTCCAAAGCTGAATGAATTAAATATAAGAAAAAAATGGTTTATTATTGCAGAGCATTTGAACATTCAAGCTTTTTTTTTTTTAACTCAGAGACTTAAATCTGGAAAACAAACCAGGAACAGATCTTAAATTTGAGAAGAATAAATTAAAAGGAGGCAAAAACACAGCTGATATAACTCAGCAGCTGCATGTTTTTAAAATACATGAGAATATTCAAAAATATATTTATAACATCTTCATATAGCAACAATCATTATTAACACCAATATAGAATGAGTTGTGCACAAATGAGTGTCAACGAGGGAAAAATTATGAAAACAATGAAAACAAGGTCAGAAAATAAATCCAAAGCAAAGGGCAAAAAAATCTCAGGATTATCTCACATCAAATTCACTTCATCACAGGTGATGATAGTGAAGGACTTACCTGGTGGTGAGTGGGCAGGCTCAGGGAGCTCGATGGGGGTCGGCTTGTCCTTCTCTACACTGGTCAGAGAGCCTGTCTCGATGGTTGTGTCCCGCTCTGGGATCTGATCTGTGATCACGGTTGGTGAATCAGCTGCAGGGACATGACTGTTGTGCTCAGTCCACTGGTTCCTCTGGCTCCTGATTCGATCCAGGAGTTTCTTCAGCGCCCGTCTAGGTGCAGGTTTGGAGGGTTCAGCTGCAAATAAAGAAGCACTTCATGCAGGTGTGGTAAAGACAACTTTCATCAAAATTATCCCTTATTAGACAGTCAGATTGTATTCAGGGCTGGTAAAAGTGAGTTGTTTGTCCTTCACAGAAGATTTTACATAATTTACATAACATATTACAGTAAACTAAGATCTGTGTATTGACTTTGTGCAAGTGCTAGAGAATAAAAGGCTTTGGTACAAAGTCTTGTACCAACAGTTGAAACCTCATGAATTTAGGTTGTATGTGTATCTGGTGCTTCTCTTCACCTTGAGCAAATGTTCCTTGCTCAGTGCTTGCAGCTTCTTGCTCAGCGTCATGTTGTGTGTTTTCTGTTCCCGGTGTGGTGATTTCATCCAGTGTGACGTCCAGCTCTTGGTCCTGGCTGCCTGTGGACAGAGCTGGCAGAGCCTCGGGGACAAGCTGGACCACCAGGTCACCTTTCACCCCTGGAATCAGACAAAGCCGATGTTTAAAGAGGCTCCATCAAAACTATGCATGTGTGCTTTATCTCTCACAAAAGCAATGAGGCTATTTTGCTATCTGAATGAACCACTAAAAAGTCCTTACTCCTCTCTCCGGTGTACATGTCCTCAAAGGCAAACTCCATCTCCCTCTGGAAGTCTTCCCTCACCTCCTGTCGCTTATAGAGAGGCTGGAAGATCTGAGGAGGCATCTGTGACACCTGCTGTCTCCTCCTCAGCAGGTCCGTCTGCTGCATGTGCTCCAGTTCAACAAGCAAGCGCTCACGATCCTAAAGGAGGCCACCAGAAACAGATCAGGCACAAAAAGAGGTACTTATTATACACACCCTAAGCATTGTTTTTTTAAGCTACGTACCATGCCACCCCGGCATTCTGACACAAAACTATGACTATGTCCTGCTGTCTGTCAGCAGTGTTTGCTGGAGTAATGATAAGCAGCATCAGAGCAAATCATGTCAGATACATGTGAACAATTTTGGTGTCAATGACAAATAAGTTGTACCTGCACAAGCTGCTCCCTCCTCAGAGCCTGCTTCCCTCTGAGACGAGCCTTTTCAAGCTGCTCTTCTTTCCTCCTCTTTTCCTCCCTTTGTAGGTCCTGCACTCTCCTCACCTCTAGCTCAGCTTCCTCATGGGCATTAAGCTATAGACACATCAACAGATTAGACACCTATAATCAGGGGGACTAACAAACCATGGTATTAAGTGCATATAATAACCATAAGGCTTACCTGCTGAGTGTCTACCTCTCTGTCCACGGTGCTCTCGAGCATGTGGTAATGCGTAGCAGCAAAGGCACTCACATCAGATATCTTTACTACATGTGGCTTCTTGAAATCAATGTTCTGCTTGAACAAGAAAAGACAGAGTTACCTTGAATTCATCAAGAACCTAGACTTGGCAACTTAGACAACTTGAAATGCTAAATGTTATTTTTGTTCAGGGATTCAAACTGAATGAAGAGATATACAGGCGCCTTGTCAGGTCACCTCAGTACAGGAAAACAGATTCAATCACCTGAGTGGGATTCGGGGGAGGTGGTGGCAGGCTGGCCACTTTTGCTGATCTATCCTTTTCTACCTGTAGTGCCTTCTTCCTGGCATTGATGGCTCTACATACAAACAAAGGAACAGACTTAAAGCTAAGTTCTTTCTGATGACATTCAACATGTAAACATCTTTCAAGAAAAATGTTTGTGATGCTACTCACTGGCTTTGCCTCTCATGGTCTTTAAGCCTCTGTGATTTCAGCTCCTTCAGGGCTTCTCGATAGCGCTCCTCTGCTTTGGCACGATTGTCTTCCTCCCTCTGAGCTATGGCAGCCCAGTCGGGTTCCTTGTTAAAATAAATCAAAGTTGGCACACACACAAATTCAGTGATTCGCACACTGTATTCATCCTCTAGTGAGTTTATGATAATAAATATAAGCTCACAACTGTCCCTAAAAGATTTGGCAGCTTCATTAGCAGGTGTATTGTCTTTGTTCTGTAACCGAAACTCTGTCTGATAGGACAAGATATAACTGCTGTGTTTCTTATCTTACCTTATCTTTTGCACTGCTGTGTCCCTGACCGAGAAGCTGGAGGCTCTCCTGGTATAACCTCTGCAGCGAGACAAGTTTCTCCCTCTGTTGTCGCTCCCAGTCCTGCCTCAGCTCCTCTGCCAGCTGATCCAGCTCATGCTGCCGCCTCTGCTCCACCGCCTGGCGGATCTGCTGCGCAATGAGCCGCTGCTGCTCCCGAACCTGGGTGCCAAAGCGAAGTATATATGCACACACGATTTAAAGGTTTTTCTGAGGGGTGTTTTTCATAAAGGTTGCAAGGCTTATTTTGAAATGCTTGTCTAGAAAGAGTCTGTCCTCTGGTTTCAAATTCTCCAATGAGAAGTGCTAATGTTCCTTACTCATTAAATATCTTCGTCTTGGGTTCTGGTTTTTAATATTCTGTGGACTAAACGACTGATCGATTCGCCGAAGAAACAATCGTTAGTAACAGCCCCACCTGGTTTAATTGGAAATCTTTCTTTAAGAAACGCCCCTCAGGTGTTGACGGTGTCCGTTAATCAGAAATCACGCACGTGAAGTGAAGCAGAAAAACGGAGACACCACCTGAAAGAACTTTGTGTTACCGACATCTGACATTAGTTACCTGTTGTATTCGTAGTTTTCTCCTCCTTTCATGCTCCTCTCTTATTAACCGGGCCTCTTCGTTGGGGCTCAGTCTTAATTTGGCCACTTTTCTCTTCATTGTCTTTAAATGTTCCGGTGGACATTTCCCAAACGGCAGGTAGCAGCTCCGTTAGCCGCTGGCTTCACCGGACGTGCTAAGGAGACATTTCAAACGTTAAAAACAAATGCGAATGAATCAAAGAAATATCAAACAAAGTACCAGAAAGAGGCTAGATTTACCCCAGAAGTTTTTTGTTTATCGCCGGAGGTCCAACCGAAAAAAAACGACTGAACAGGTTTGCACTGACGTCACATCCGGCGGTTTAAACTGCCCGCCGTGCCCGTCCCGTGCGGAACAAAAGCCTGCTTGGTTCCTATCCATGGATTAAGTAGTTTCCTACTCGGAAAACACGGTGCCCGAAATACACTAAACTAAAAACAACGAATTACCTATAAAAACAAAATAAAGTAACACGAAGTACGTAAAACTATAACCGGGTGTGTGTGTGTGTGTGTGTGTGTGTGTGTGTGTGTGTGTGTGTGTCGGGGGGGGGCAGTAGAGTGCGTGTATTCCGGTGCAGACAGCGAGAGAAGAATGAACCGTATTCGACGTTGCTGGAAAACATACCGCAACTCCAGTGAATAACCTGTTATTGTTCGGACTCTACTGAATATAAGAGGTAACATTTACTCGAATAAAATATTATGTTGTTTTATGTGTATTTCTAGCTCTGAGGGACTTAATCTGTTAGATTAGCAAAGCGTTAGCGCTAGCTTGTGTGGCTAGCTAGATGCAGCACAGTCGCACACAATGCAGTTAGTTACTCCTAAATCATAAGTGTTAAAGACAAACCCTCAGGTTCCGAATCGTCCTAAGGGATCAAAATCCCAAGTATGGTCTCAGCAGGTCTTACAAATCATTCATTCCCCAACAGACCGTCTCTGCTCTTCCTCTTCTCCTTAGCCTTGTCATCATGTCCGGGGGTCCAGCAGTGAGGGTCAGCATTGAGTCCTCTTGTGAAAAGCAGGTGCAGGAAGTGGCCCTGGATGGGACAGAGACATATGTCCCCCCACTGTCCATGTCCCAGAACTTGGCAAAGTTGGCACAAAGGATTGACTTCAGCCAGGGATCTGACTCAGAGGAGGATGGGGTCGAGGGCGAACCCAGGGACCGTGAGTGGGGCAAGCAGGAGCCAGAAGAAGAAGAAGGTAACATATGGTCAAATGGTCAAAAGAAGACAGGAAGAATTTAGATTCACAGCTGGATTCTGTTAATCTGACTGACTGATCAATGACTAGATGATTCACTAGAGCTCTCAGGTTGCTGCTTAGCAGGTTTAAACCACTATTACAGAGAAGAGGTCTCCTTGTCAGCGTTGTCCTCATAGAGGTAAAGATACTGCTTTCTGCAACAGAATGAGAATGTTCTGGTATCCATGGCTCTGCCCAGGATAACCGTCTATAAATGACAGATGGATGGTTGGATTCCAAACAAACTGTACTTATATATGACATAACGGAGTCATGTGGGGTCTGTTTTTTCTGTTAGAATAAAATCTGATTAGCAGTTTTCTTTACACAGGCACAGTGAAGTTTCAGCCGTCTCTTTGGCCCTGGGACTCAGTGCGTAACAACCTGCGCAGTGCCCTGACAGAGATGTGCGTACTCTATGACGTACTTAGTGTGGTGAAGGAGAAGAAGTACATGGCCTTAGACCCAGTGCCTCAGGATCCAGCAGCCGGGAAGGTAAACTGCTAAAAAACATCTACAGGAGGGGCAATACTGGATAAATATTGTGCACATAGCGTGCAAGTGTAGCACTGATAAAATGTTCAGATGTGATAATTCATCTTTGGTTTATAGTTTGCATGCTCTCCTCATGTTATTATGGGTTCCCCCGGGTTCTCCTGCTTCCCCCCACAGTCCAAAGACATAGAATAGAATAGAATAGAATAGAATAGAATTTTATTTGCATGCAGCTTATGTTGATCAGTGACTCTAAATTGTCTGTAGGTGTGAATGTGAGCATGAATGGTTGCTTGTATTTTTATGTCAACCCTGTGATAGACTTATCTGGTCAGGGTGTATCCCGCCTCTACCCCACAGTCAGCTAGGCCTGGCTCCAGTCCCACCTGTGACCTTTAAAAGGATAAGTGGTATATATAATGGATGGATATGTGCACCTAGGCTGGCAAGTAGTTTGACACACATAGTTGCTTCCATCTGCTGCTCTTTCATAACAGCATTTTCTCCCCCTTGTGAAGACCCCCCAGGTGTTCCAGCTGATCAGTAAAAAGAAATCACTGGCCACAGCAGCACAGCTCCTCCTGAAGGGAGCAGAGAAGCTCACTAAGTCAGTAGCAGAGAACCAGGAGAACAGGAGACAGAGGGACTTCAACTCTGAGCTGTTGCGACTTCGCTCACAGTGGAAACTACGCAAAGTAGGAGACAAGATCCTGGGAGACCTCAGCTACCGGAGCGCAGGTGATATGTTTTTGATGGATTCTAAATTAACTCTGTAAATGGTTTTTATAAAATATAGTTGTTGTTTTGTTTTGTTTTAAACAAAGTAACACAAGGACACTTTTAACTTGTCGTCTAATCCCAAGCTGATGTGTTTTCTGACTGTTGACCCTTGCAGGTTCTCTTTTTCCTCACCACGGCACATTTGAGGTGATCAAGAACACAGACATTGATCTGGACAAAAAAATCCCAGAGGACTACTGTCCCCTTGATGTCCAAATCCCCAGTGATTTGGAGGGATCTGCTTATATCAAGGTGAGAGGGAATCGAAAGATGAATCAACATGTCTGTGGCACGTTCCACTAAAACACAGTCTTGAGGCACAAGGGAATATTATTTTCTCATGCTTTTTCAATAGTGCGGTACTGTTTATGTCTTCAGGTGTCCATCCAGAAACAAGCTCCAGACATTGGTGATCTAGGAACTGTCAGCCTGTTCAGGAGACCCCCAAAAACCAAACCTGGTATGGTCCATTACACACGGACATGACAGGACGTCTTCTGATAGGCATTAAACTTCTTACACCGGTTTAGTGACCGCCTGATTAGCATCATACCTTTGAAATGTCCCTATTCTCCCTTCCTCTCCATGTTCCACGTTTTTATCATTGTTCATCTCTATCCCGTTCCCCTCACCTGGTCTTTCCTTCCTCTCTGACCAGGTACCCAGCCATGGCATGTGAAACTAGAGGCGGCTCAGAATGTTTTGCTCTGTAAGGAGATCTTCGCCCAGTTGTCCAGGGAAGCTGTCCAGATTAAATCCCAGATCCCTCACATTGTTGTGAAGAATCAGATCATCTCTCAGCCCTTCCCAGGTCAGAACGCTCCTGATAACATTAAAAATGGAAAACCTCGGCACAGATGGGGTCGTTATTTTGTTCTGTGTAAGGACACAGACTGTGTCAATTTGTGGCTTTTTATACACACATACATACTGTAGGTTGCGTACAGCCACTGCCATTATGAAACATTATAAATCATCAATCATCACTGGGCTCTCGAGTCAGTGTTGATTTTTCTTTTCTGTATGGAGGTGCAACCAAACGCACTCATTCCTTGTTTCTTCTTATGATCCCCCTCTGTAGGTCTGCAGCTGTCCATCTCACTGTGCCACTCTACAGGGGAGAAGAAGAACCATCGGGCGTCTCCAGAGAAACCCAAACCAGATGATCACCTTTACGTACTGGAACACAACTTGCATCAAATGATGAGAGAGGTGAGACACTGTGTGAAGTCACTCTGCAGTTCTTCTCAGGCTGCTGTCGTATAGTGTTATGAGCTCTTATATCATAATATCAAAATTATTACTATGATTTGAGGTGACATTTCACGTCTTTCCTCCCTGTGGTGATTCTATAAATACTAGTTTTACTACAGTTCAGTCTTTATTGTCTAACATGGACAGTTTGGCTTGAAACATGATAAAAACAGACACATTCATAATGGTTTATATGTTAATAGCTTTCATTTTTATTAATGCTCATTGTATTGAACAGCCTAATGTCTGTTACAGTTCCACAAGCAGCAGCTGAGCTCTGTGGTGATGCCACATCCTGCCAGTGCCCCCTTTGGCCACAAACGCCTGCGGCTTGCGGGGCCGCTGGCCTACGACAAGGCTGAGATCTCCAGCTTGCAGCAGAATGAGGGGCTGCTGGAGAAGATCATCAAACAGGCCAAACACATCTTCCTACGGAGCAGGTACATTTTATTTCACAGTTGTTATTGCATTGTCATTGTATCACAACATTTTAAACTGCAAACATGTTGGCAGCCCACAGACATTCAGCTATGCCTCTATATATTACTACTGGAAGTACAGAATGCAAATTACAAATGCAAAGTGGCAGGTTTGTTATCAGCCATGGTTTGCAGTGGAAGTGGCTGCATGTCCTGCAGATGAGTTATATTTACCACATTTGGCCACTGAGGTGGTTCAGTGTGATCTCAGGAAAATACGTTTAAGAACACAAAACCAGAGTGTCTGTATGTATTACAATGCTTTCAAAACTATTCAAAAGAATTAGATTAATTTTACAAAGCTCTTAAATATTTTTTCAATTCTGACCTAAGCAATAATGTTTGTTAAAAATGTTTTTGTGTTTAGTTTTAGCTGAAAAATGGCTGAACTATCCTGGTATTATTACTGCAGCACTATTAATGTTTTCATCTGTGACCAGGACGGCACGAACCATCGACAGCCTGGCCAGTCGAATCGAAGACCCCCAGATCCAGGCTCACTGGTCCAATATCAACGACGTGTATGAGTCCAGCGTCAAGGTGCTCATCACGTCTCAGGGCTACGAGCAGATCTGCAAGTAAGTAGAGGAGATGAAGGAGGCGGGAGAAGAGGGAAGGATAAGGGAAGAATCAGAGCAGAACAGGAGATAAACTGCTAATGTATTTATGAGCTGCTTTTCATATCTGCAGAGCCTTTACATTTCAAATTATGTGAACTGAAAGCAGTTTGGAAGCCTGGTATACTTTTTCTTCCAGTTTTACTTCAGTCCAGTTAGAAAATTAGAAATAGTGTCGACTTTACAAAAAAATACCATGAGCAGAAATATGTTTATTTTTGTTCCCTCGGTCTGTGTCAGGTTTTATTCCACCTGACTGACATGTATGACCTTTCTCAGGCGAGGTTTGATGTGTTTTGTGCTTTCAGGTCCATCCAGCTGCAGCTGAACATCGGTGTGGAGCAGATCAGGGTGGTGCACAGAGACGGACGTGTCATCACACTGTCACACCAGGAACAGGAGCTGCAGGACTTCCTTCTCTCACAGGTATCACAGGTGTCTTCCTCGCACAGGAAGGTGTTGTTACTTGAAGCAGTGTGTATGGCTGCGGACCTGTTGGTTGTTAACTGTTGTCCGGTGCTACTCGTAATTGTGCCTGTAACGTGTGTGTCCCTGCCTGCCTGTCTCCATGTTGTGTTACTACAGATGTCGCAGCATCAGGTGCATGCAGTTCAGCAGCTGGCCAAAGTGATGGGCTGGCATGTCCTTAGCTTCAGTAACCATGTAGGCCTGGGCCCAGTGGAGAGCATTGGAAACGCCTCCGCTGTCACTGTTGCCTCTCCTAACGGAGAGTACGCCATCTCAGGTGAGACGAGTGACGTTGGTTCTGAGGTGAAAATACTCAATAAACACTTCTCTGTTTTTGTTCTGTTGTATTTAGGTGTTAATTCATAAAGAAAGTATGATCATACATATTTATAATCATATATAAGCTCTTCTTTATCTTAGAACAATCAATTATTTAACAACTTGTTAAAATCAACTGTTTGTGAAGCTTAATTGTTGCTATTGTGGTTTATTTTTCTTAATCCACTAAATGCCAGCTATCCAGTGCAACTGGTCCGATAACTAAATAATGCTGATCTGTTAGTTTCATCAGGTTCTTGTGTCAATATCTCAGGCTCCTCCTCCACGGCTCACCAGTGTGCACTGGCATTCAACAGTGACAGGAGGGGAAAGGCATAAGAACAACATTGGGACCTAAATGTGCAGAATACAAGGCAGCAGAGATACACGTTGCTGTTTGAATAATGGGGCTATTGATGCCGTTCTGTGTGGTAACTTGTAGCTCTGAATACAGCTGAGCCACTCCCAGTCTCTGGCTGTTGTGAAAATTTTGAGAGAAGTAGGAAATCTCTCAAAATCTAAGAGACAGGTTGGTACAAGCTGAGGGATCGTGGAGAAGGAAAATCACACCACTTCACCACAAAGTAACTCTGGGAATATATCAACACTCTTATCAACATCATTAATTAATGTTGGCAATGTGGTAAAGTAATACTGAATATCCTCATAACCTTAAATTGCAGAGAATTCAACATGGATATATTATTATTACCATAGGCAGATTTTAGTCACTAACAGAGAATGTGTGTGTCTGTTTGTGTGTTCAGTGCGTAATGGCCCAGAGAGCGGGTGCAGAGTTTTGGTCCAGTTCCCTCGCAGCCAGACCAAAGAACTGCCGAAGAGCGACGTCATCCAGGACGGCAAGTGGAGCCACCTCAGGGGGCCCAACAAAGAGGTCCACTGGAGCAGGATGGAGGGACGAAACTTTGTCTACAAGATGGAGCTCCTCATGGCTGCACTGACTCCCTGTCCTTAGCTACAGCCTCTGTCCGCAGACGCCTTTGGAAGTGAACTGGACAACCGACAACTCCCACACACAATCAGCCACAACATGTGGAAAGGGGTAGAAACACTGAGGTTTTGCAGGCCACAGGCTCTTTTGTTAATAATGTGACTTTTCCTTCCTTTGTCCAACTCATGGACTTTTTAAACATTACCTTTAGTGCTGCCTGCTCTGTTTTTCATAATGTAAGGTGTCGAGCACATGTACCATGTACCTCAAACAGCCTGATACAAAATAAAAAGAAAAGTCTGTAGGTGTTTATTAGTGTAAGAATAAAGCTTTGAATTCCATGTTTTTCTGATTAACACTTCAATACATTTTTAAGAGGATTATTTCAGCATTTTGCCTTTGTCTGATTCATCTGCTTTAAGGACGAACCATGTGTGAAGTTTTAGTGCTACCACCCAACAATTATTACACACTACCTGCTGTACAATTCAATGTTTTTTCAAAGCCTGATTCAAGTTCGGATGATTGTGGTGAAGAAGCCATAGGTGAAAGAAAATCACACAACTAATTTTCTTAGACAATAAATACAGTCTGTATTTTTTTTCCAATGACATGAGCGATATATTTCCATTCAATCATCAGCAGTGAGCAGTAAATGCATGTGCATTCAATGCAAAATGTAAACATAATACAATTTTTCATAACCGACGAGTCATCTTCCCGTCTTGCTAAAAAAATTATTTATAATTTTCAATTTATGTACATCTAAATTGTGAAAATGGTCCTTTTTTTGTGTTGCAGCTCTGACAAGTTCATGCAGGAACGAAGCACCGCTCAACGTCCATCAAAGAGGCTGCAGCTCTGTGGCATCGTTTTCTGCATAAAGGACGAATTAAACTTAGTACAGAAACTGACGTTAACACAACATACAGGTGTAACACAGTCACAATGGAACTTCCTTTGTACCTTTGCACTCAAAACACACCCATATTTATACTCAACACATGACTTCAACCCACGTTCACGCCCACCAAGCCATATTCATACATTTCACGCAATGCAGCAACACTAAGAAAGAAAGGCTGAGTAAACTATGAGCTGCAGGACAAACAAGCCTTTTTTAGGATCCTGTGTGTAATATCCCTGTTTAAAATTTATTTCCTCCCATCAAGCAGCAAAGTGAAGTTTGATCCTTAGTGCAAAGTTCATCATGTCATGTTTCTTACAAACTGATACCATTGTTCATAAAGCTGCATGTACATCAGAGACTTATTTTTCACCTGGCATTTGTGTCCTGCGTCTCCATGCCGCTATCCTCTTGTAGGCCTTGTCTAGGAGCCACATAGTGAGCATGAGAAGGGCAGCCAAACAGGCCAGTGCTAAGGCAGCGATGGACAGGTACTGAAGATCCTCATACAGCACCTCTGGAGGACAGGGACAAATCAAAAGAACCAAATCATATTTACTTCATCAGGTACTTACAACAGAAAGGCCTTGGGCACAAGCTACTTCCCAGAGATGTCAGCACAAAACAAACGTGTTAATAACACAGCTTGTGTGCTGAGATGCAGCAGCAGGAAGTCAATCACTATGTTCCAGTGTTAGGAAATGTAAGAAATAATACATCATCGTGTAAAAAACACAGTCTGACAGTATGTGTGTAAATAGTATGTATAACTATTTTTACATGTGTGTCACCCATTTAACACTAAAATCTTGTATCAGGATGTAATGTTTATCTTCGACATACAGATAAATGCTCATATTGTTTACTGATAAATAACAAAGATAAACTACAAGTCCCTGATCTGAAAGGCACATACAGCAATGTTTAGAATGTCACTCCACACTTTCACTGCCTCCACAGATACTGGTGTTTGTTTTTTTCTTTTTTACTTGTTCAGGTAAAATTTCACTGAGTCAAGCTCTCTTCTGCAGGAACACCCTGACTACATTCACACAGTTACACACTCTCATAAGCCTGCTTTTAATATCAGCAGACATGTATGGGAAACTTGGGCAGACCAACTTTTATCATTCAATCATATCAATACCCAGACTCCTGTGACCCTGTCCCGACAATCAGCAGCCATGGTTTCCTCTAAGCAGTTGCCTAGGATGTCTTCTACAAATGGATAATGATCCTAAACACACCTCAAAATCCATGATGGACTACCTCAAGAGGCGCAAGCTGAAGGTTTTGCCATGGCCCTCACAGTCTCCTGACCTAAACATCATTGAAAATCTGTGGATGGACCTCAAAAGAGCAGTGCGTACAAGACAGCCCAGGAATCTCACAGAACTGGAAGATTTTTGTAAGGAGGAATGGACAAAACAAGAACTGAAAGACTCCTGGCTGGGAAGGGAATGTGTCATCTGTAACTTTATGCCTTCTGGAGATCATTTCATCTTCCACTTGTTTAACTGTTCACATTTTGACCAGGGCTGCCCAAACTTTTGCATGCCACTGTAGCTATTGTTTCAGATTTGAATTAGGACCATCAGTGCTTGGCAAATAATTCCAAATGATTTTTTAGTTTTATTTTAGTTGATTCTGTTAAGGAATTGTTTGGCACGTTTGTTTGGCATCTATCTGGTTTGCTTCAGATAGATAGATTCTTTGTTCATCCCCAAGGGAAGTTCAGTCTGATTTTCTGTTGCTTGAATTAGGCAGCAGATGTAAGAGTGTGAAGGCAAGCGCTGCTAATTTCCTTAAACCTATGACTCCAGGGTGTTAATGTAAAAAGAAAACCATTTTCAAAAAATGTTGCATCAGGAATAACATACACAGAAGCCAAGATTCAGCTCACCGTTCACTTTCAGGATGAACCCAGCATCCCTGCTGCTTCCTGCTGTTTCTGTAACAGTGACCACGTAGTATCCAGCATCCTGCAACCGCAGGTCTGACAGGCCCATGGATCCATTATCGTATGGCTGCACTCTGCTGCTGTAATCCACCGTTATGTTCGTGTACACCCCAGGCTGCCACGTCCCTATGGTGCGGCTCACTGCTCCTGACATAAAGGTCCATTGTATGGTGGGGATCCCATTGCAGGTAACATCCACTGAGAAAAACACATCCTCCTGCACTGACCTGGTGAGGCCCCTCTGAGGAGAATGGATGGAGATGGCTCCAGCTTCCAAAGTGAAAAGGATGAAGAGGAGTGAAGAAATGGATTTTAGATTCACTGAGAAATGTTTTTCAAATGCAACAGATAAACACAGAGGCATGGAGCCAAAGTCTGTACATGTGGCTGTAAACAGATATGAATGCAGTATTTACAAATATTTCACACTGCATGATTAACACCTTCACCCTTCACACTCTCAGCTAATGTTCACCCTTCATCCAGGCATGACAATGATTACAGCAGAAACATTTCAGTGCGTGACACAATACAGCTCTATAAAAGAAAATATTTGATCATGACTGTTGCTGGCAAACTCAGAGACTCATTTGAACTAAATTCCAGTCAGAAATGTGCTTTCCTGTTAGTTTCTCTGACAAATTACTAGCTGCTTGCTGGAAGAATGAAACTTGTCAAACGAGCTGAGAGGTACCAGTTTGAATGGAGTCTGTAGTATTGGCCTCGTCTGTTCTGGCTGCCCCTCATCAAATATTTTCACAGGAGTTTCAGTGGGGGATCTGGTTCTGCTGGTGGTGTGTTTGCTCAATGAAACACAGGTAAAGAATTCCCCCTGAGAATACCAGAGCTGACTGAGAAACAAGACTGTGTGGGAGAAAGTGCTAATCCTTGTATCACAGTTAAAACATCAAGCAACAAATCTCCATGACACAGATTTCAAAATTCTTACCAGCTCTGATATGGAAGTTAACTCAAACAGAACCTGAGGAAACACTGTGAGTTTTATCTCCAGTTTTCGCTCCTGCCAGGTTCTTAGTCTGACCCTATGTATTTAGGCTTGAACAAATATAGGATTGTCGTATAGACACGCTCTCAAACACAATAGCCAAATATGTCAGTGCTCTGGAGAGAAAACAGATTCTAAAGATGTGTTGGATATGCTTACCTAGGTCACAAATATATAATGCGATGCTGAAATACACAGCAACATCTTGTACATCCCAGAGCCTAAAATGCCACATTAGAAACTCAGACCCATTGGTCAAACAGCAGTCGAAGAATCTCCTCCAGGCTATTTCACATTGTGAAGCATTCTCCTTTCTGTCTTTCTCCCTCCACCACAGCCTTTTGTGGTTCCAAAGGTTTCCTCTTCCACTGTCTCTGTTTACAGGTGTTGGCGAGGGTGCGTGTGAGAGTTTCCTTCCTCGGAGAGTGTCCGCCACAGAAGTGCTGCAGTTCCCCTCCTCTCTCAGGACTGTGCTGGATTTCTCCTCATACCTACGCAAGTCAGTGCCAGCCAGCCGACACCTAACAGACAGGTTCAGTCAGAGATTACTGAGCAAACACGTCCCAAGCATTATGTGATTACACACACCCACATACACTTGAGGGAAGAAAGCTATAGAGCGACGACACACACACACACACACACTGTATATCCTTCTCAATTTCCTCACTGCCCCACTCCCAGCAGCCACTCACCTGTGCATACACAGACACACTATCTCAAAATGAAACCAGGATAGGTTGAATCAGGCGGTATTTATGCTGTGACACACCTGGTAAAACGTGTCAAACAGGAAGTGTGTACTCACACATATGCACCAAGAAACACAAACGCACCGTGAACACAACCGCAGTGAACTGACATTTCAAAATCATTTAAAATGATTTCAGCCTGACAAAAGTGTCTTGGTGTTTCTCATCAGACTGACAAAAACAAGTTAGTGTTCTTATTAAAGAACAACCAAATTACGAGCTGGTGATAGAAATGAAATAACATCTCTCGCCTCTAATAAATATTTGATGTAAATAGGAATTCAAATGAATGGAAAAATAAAACTGAAATCAGAAGGCCCTGTCGCAGTTAGAATGAGGGTTGCGAAAATTAATAGTTCCATGCAACTAGAGAAAATTACACATTGGTAGAGAAACAAGGTTAAAACCTTACAAGATATGTCAGGCTTTTATTGATTACATGAAAAACATTCCTCTAAGTTTAAGTTTTATTAGCTTAATAAGCTATTATTTATGGCCAGTTTCTCCATGAACCCTATCATCAATAACTCTCAGCTGTTACTAACATATTGATGTTTCCTCTAATTCTAGAGGAAACATTAATATGTTTTTGTCTTTTCTTTTCCCCTTTTTTGCTCTGTTAGATTTGGTTTTATGTACTTTTTTTTGTGTTGCTTTCCATGTGAATGATCAGTTTTGAAAATATAAAAAAGAAAAGTTTGACTTGTTTGAATCTCCCTTTTTTTAAAAAACACTTTTCCTTGTTAGATTCCGATTCTGTATTACAATTACATAAATCAAAAAATAAAAATAAAAATTTGTTTAAAAAAAAAAAAAAAAAAAAGGATAGCTATGTTAACCTACATGTTTTGAAAATCCAAGCTAATCCAGGTTAGCCTGGATTTTCATAAAAAGTTGAAGCGCCAAAAAATGACGTTGGTCACAGAAGGTTAACTGACTGGTTAGATTAATGTTTTCACTGGCTGTAAATTGTCTTTCATATTTTGTTCGTGGAAATATTCCGCACTTGGTGTCCGTGTACCTAGCGCGTTAGCATCGTTAAAGCTTGCGTAAGTCCACGTGGGGCGGTTTCGTACGTCATTACGTCCCACGGCTGTTTGTCGCCGCGGCACCTGCGCACCTGGTCAGTCGGCAGAATCAAAGACTGCTTTTGTTAAGTTGATTTTTACTCACTAACTTCACATTTCTTTTAGCTAGAATATTGTTTTAGCCATTTAGATAAAGATTATTGAGAAGCCAAAGTGACAGCAAGCGACCGTGATTTAATTTAACCTCAGCGGCTACTAAAGTTCATGCTAGCAGCGTTGTATACTTAATTTTCTTTTAAGCTAATTTTTTCACTTTGGTAAACGAACAGTGATTCGTGTGAATAGTTCAGAGAAAAGTTGCATGTTACCTCTATTTATCTATCGTGTATATAATGAACCAACGCCACAGCATTTACATCTTACGCTAATTTGCAGTGTTCGTGTCTGCAGGGGCCTGTGAAAGACATAAAGCCCAAACTTTGAACAACCGTAACGGTAACAAAACAGGCTTTACTTCAGTCAAGAATAACTTCCAGCTGCTCTAATGGAGGGTTAACTTACCGGTGCTTCACCTCCAAGTCCATGTCATGATTCATGTTTCAAGTGTTTATCCCAGTTTAGTGCCAGTTATTTAAACTTGACAAGGTAGCTAACAGTGTTTCGATGTGACATAGTACTGTGTTTTATATCATGTCAGCTGAGTGGTTAAGTCTTGAGTTTTGGATGTGGAGCAAAGCATGGTAATACATCAGACTGTGAGTTTATTTAGTATTATTACCTCTCTAAATGATTGTGTACATTGCGGGGTTTTGAGAACAGATTGTGAAGTGTGCAGTTAGTCCTCCTGTCCACGAGAGACCGCTAGAAGAGCTTCATCTGTGGTTGCTGTGAGCTGGGCATTGAGTCTTAAAAACACTCTTTCGTTCAAACGCACAAGTCCGTTAAGCGTCATTAAGTTGAAATGAACACACATGCATACGGATATCTGGATATATGTGCATAATATGTTCTCTAACGGATCAGAAAAAGGAATTTGGTTCGATCAGTGGTTTCCACTTCCTATTGGACCAAATCTCACGTGACTAGGAAGCTACACGAAGGCGCATTTGCAAACAAAGTCTATTATAAATACCGCAACAAAACAGCACCAGTGGTACATTATACCAAGTGCACATTGTTCCTGTTTTGTGTGCGGACCCAAAAAGTTGTGATTCGGGTTCCAACCCATCAGTGAGAGTGGCGTCGCGGAGAAGCAGCCCGTCAGCTCCGACCCATCTACGGTATCGCTTCTCGGCCTTTTGGCTAAGATCAAGTGTAGTATCTGTTCTTATCAGTTTAATATCTGATACGTCCCCTACCCGGGGACCATATATTAAATTGATTTTTGGAACAGGGAGATGGAATAGGGGCTTGCTCCGTCCACTCCACGCATCGACCTGGTATTGCAGTATCTCCAGGAACGGTGCACCCCCACCTTCAATGTATAATAGAAATATCTAACAGACTCACTGTTATTACTTCAACATATTAACTTGATATCAAGTGTCCAGTAACAACTGAGTGAGACAGAGACACAAAGAAATGTTCACTGTCTTTTCTGCGTTTGACAACAGTATTTGTCATATCATGCTTTTAATAGTATGATGGTCTAATATGATGGATATTGTTCCTTGTTTGACTCTTGTTTAGCTTCATTGCGTTATAATGTTGAATGAAGTGTCATTTCAGTCTCATTATTCCTCTCGCTCATTGTCCAGCAGTGGAAATCCGCTCTGTATAGTTTGTGCTGCTGCTGTTTCTCACTCTGTTTTGTGCTGACAGATGAAAACAAAGGTGAATACACTGTGTGCACCTCATTCTCTGTCATTCTCTCACTTATTTCTTTTTGCTGTGAGGCGCATACAGAGAAGCGCTGTTCACACTCCGCCAGTAGGTGGCGGTAGCAGGACCTTTCAGTTGCCCGTCACTAACAGGAAGTGGTTGTAATGTGAGAAACAAATGTGCTTTGTTAGTTTTTATTCTTCTCTCTGCGTTTCAGATGTGGATCAAACAACATTTGTTGCAGTTTAATTGATCTTTGGATCATTTGAACTTTCAGCTGGGCCGTTTCTCATTTTAGGAGGTGAAGTAGGTGAAACAGAGGATTTGAGGTCAGGCTTTGGTGTGGAACCGCCGCACTGCATGATGGGAAAAATCCTCACTATCTATCAAATAAAACATAAATCATCTTTTCCAGCCTTTGTGCAGAAGTGTTCGGTGTGTGTTGGTGTGGTGCAGATGGACAGCCCCTGTAGTCTGTTGCTGTGTTAGTTTGTAGGCTGTCAGCACCATCAGTCAGCGCGGTGTGTGTGTGAAAGGCTCCGCTGTGTGTGAGTTGTACAACTCATACTTACCTGGCAGGGGAGATACCATGATCAAGAAGGTGGTTCACCCAGGGCGAGGCTCAGCCATTGCACTCCGGTTGTGCTGACCCCTGCGAATTCCCCAAATGTGGGAATCTCGACTGCATAATTTCTGGTAGTGGGGGACTGCGTTCGCGCTCTCCCCTGATAAACTGTTCAAAGACAAACTCACTTTTCTCTGACTGCTGTACAGCTCTGATCCAGCTGTGTTCATCACCCGCAGTCCAGAGACCTGAACTCTCGTCCGGCTGCTCCAGAGCTGAGCAGGTCTCTTGTTTACTCAGAGTTTATTAACATTGAACGTGTCGCGAATCCAAACTGCACCAAATCTGAATCAGCTGCGCTTCCTCTGTGTCCCCAGCAATAACCTGCCAAGTGTGGAGTCGATAGGATGAACGGCTCTGTAGAAACTCACTCACACACAGGGATCCTTGCTCTATAGGCAGATTAGATGAAACAGTTCGCGGTATGCTGCCCGTTACGGTCCCGTTTCTGCTCCTTAAAACTCACATTTTACACAATGTCATTAACATTTTCCTCATTAACGATGAACGAAGGCTTAGATGCGAACACAACAAGGTCACACTGAGATACTGAAACCGTCTAAATGTTTGCTTCAGCTAACAAACTCTCACACAGCCAGGCTAGCGCCTGTAAAGTTAGCTAGCAAGTACCGTTAGCAAGCAGCTGGTGACTGTTTGAATCCAGTGACCAATTAAAAAACAAAAACAAACAAACAAACACCCAGCACATTTCCCGAGCTCCACCGAGGCGACACAAAAAGATTTGTAAAAACAAACACTATGACCTACAACATTAGATTTGTTTGGAAGTTATAAGTAAATGAGTAAATCGCACTTGCGGATTTGATTCTTATTGGACGAGAGCGTGTCACATGACCAGGAAGCGGCGTGTAGCTGCACTTCCAACAACGTTACTTTTATCAAAATGACACGTGTTGCAGTTTTTTATTTGTTGGCTCGTCTGTTGTGTGTGTTGTGGTGTGTTTGTGTCTCCTCGAGTTGTGCTGTTACTGAGACACACACTCAGACCTCTCAGTGACCGGGACTGTGCGGAGAAGCAGCCCGTCAGCTCCGACCCATCCACGGTATCGCTTCTCGGCCTTTTGGCTAAGATCAAGTGTAGTATCTGTTCTTATCAGTTTAATATCTGATACGTCCCCTACCCGGGGACCATATATTAAATTGATTTTTGGAACAGGGAGATGGAATAGGGGCTTGCTCCGTCCACTCCACGCATCGACCTGGTATTGCAGTATCTCCAGGAACGGTGCACCCCCACCTTCAATGTATAATAGAAATATCTAATAGACTCACTGTTATTACCAGGACATATTAACTTGATATCAAGTGTTTAGTAACAGCTGAGTGAGACAAAGTTAAAAGGAAATGTTCAGTTTTTTCTGCATTTGACAACAGTATTTGTCATATCATGTTTTTAATAGTATGATGGTCTAATATAATGGATATTGTTCCTTGTTTGACTCTTGTTTAGCTTCGTTGCGTTATAATGTTGAATGAAGTGTCATTTCAGTCTCATTATTCCTCTCGCTCATTGTCCAGAAGTGGAAATCCGCTCTGTATAGTTTGTGCTGCTGCTGTTTCTCACTCTGTTTTGTGCTGACAGATGAAAACAAAGGTGAATACACTGTGTGCACCTCATTCTCTGTCATTCTCTCACTTATTTCTTTTTGCTGTGAGGCGCATACAGAGAAGCGCTGTTCACACTCCGCCAGTAGGCGGCGGTAGCAGGACCTTTCAGTTGCCCGTCACTAACAGGAAGTGGTTGTAATGTGAGGAACAAATGTGCTTTGTTAGTTTTTATTCTTCTCTCTGCGTTTCAGATGTGGATCAAACAACATTTGTTGCAGTTTAATTGATCTTTGGATCATTTGAACTTTCAGCTGGGCCGTTTCTCATTTTAGGAGGTAAAGTAGATAAAATAGACGATTTGAGGTCAGGCTTTGGTGTGGAACCGCCGCACTGCATGATGGGAAAAATCCTCACCATCTATCAAATAAAACATAAATCATCTTTTCCAGCCTTTGTGCAGAAGTGTTCGGTGTGTGTTGGTGTGGTGCAGATGGACAGCCCCTGTAGTCTGTTGTTGTGTTAGTTTGTAGGCTGTCAGCACCATCAGTCAGCGCGGTGTGTGTGTGAAAGGCTCCGCTGTGTGTGAGCTGTACAACTCATACTTACCTGGCAGGGGAGATACCATGATCAAGAAGGTGGTTCACCCAGGGCGAGGCTCAGCCATTGCACTCCGGTTGTGCTGACCCCTGCGAATTCCCCAAATGTGGGAATCTCGACTGCATAATTTCTGGTAGTGGGGGACTGCGTTCGCGCTCTCCCCTGATAAACTGTTCAAAGATCAACTCACTCACACTCTGAGCTTTGTTCAAGAGAACTGAACCCTCGTCCGGCTGCTTCAGAGCTGAGCAGGTCTCTTGTTTACTCAGAGTTTATTAACATTGAACGTGTCGCGAATCCAAACTGCACCAAATCTGAATCAGCTGCGCTTCCTCTGTGTCCCCAGCAATAACCTGCCAAGTGTGGAGTCGATAGGATGAACGGCTCTGTAGAAACTCACTCACACACAGGGATCCTTGCTCTATAGGCAGAGTAGATGAAACAGTTCGCGGTATGCTGCCCGTTACGGTCCCGTTTCTGCTCCTTAAAACTCACATTACCGTCGCTATTTGTTAGTTTGCTTAGTTGTGAGTCAGTAATTCAGCTGCTGCGGGAAGCAGCGGCCCGCAGCTCTGCTCACATTTTACACAATGTCATTAACATTTTGTAGCAAGTACCGTTAGCAAGCAGCTGGTGACTGTTTAAATCCAGTGGCCAATTAAAAAACAAATAATCACCCAGCACATTCCCCGAGCTCCACCGAGGCGACACACGGACCGCGGTAGACCCGAGTTTGCATCGTATTCCTGAGCCCTGGCCTTGGTACCTTGTGCTGTGCCTGTAAAAAGAGTTGCATTCTCTACTGTGTTTTATATTTTTTATTAAATCAAGTAAATATTGTTATATAAAAAATGATTAGTGAAAACAAACCGTATGACCTACAGCATTAGATTTGTTTGGAAGTTATAAGTAAATGAGTAAATCGCACTTGCGGATTTGATTCTTATTGGACGAGAGCGTGTCACATGACCAGGAAGCGGCGTGTAGCTGCACTTCCAACAACGTTACTTTTATCTAAATGACACGTGTTGCAGTTTTTTATTTGTTGGCTCGTCTGTTGTGTGTGTTGTGGTGTGTTTGTGTCTCCTCGAGTTGTGCTGTTACTGAGACACACACTCAGACCTCTCAGTGACCGGGACTGTGCGGAGAAGCAGCCCGTCAGCTCCGACCCATGCACGGTATCGCTTCTCGGCCTTTTGGCTAAGATCAAGTGTAGTATCTGTTCTTATCAGTTTAATATCTGATACGTCCCCTACCCGGGGACCATATATTAAATTGATTTTTGGAACAGGGAGATGGAATAGGGGCTTGCTCCGTCCACTCCACGCATCGACCTGGTATTGCAGTATTTCCAGGAACGGTGCACCCCCACCTTCAATGTATAATAGAAATACCTAACACACTCACTGTAACTGCTTAAACATATTAACTTGATATCAAGTGTTTAGTAACAGCTGAGTGAGACAAAGTTTAAAGGAAATGTTCAGTTTTTTCTGCATTTGACAACAGTATTTGTCATGTCATGCTTTTAATAGTATGATGGTCTAATATAATGGATATTGTTCCTTGTTTGACTCTTGTTTAGCTTCGTTGCGTTATAATGTTGAATGAAGTGTCATTTCAGTCTCATTATTCCTCTCGCTCATTGTCCAGCAGTGGAAATCCGCTCTGTATAGTTTGTGCTGCTGCTGTTTCTCACTCTGTTTTGTGCTGACAGATGAAAACAAAGGTGAATACACTGTGTGCACCTCATTCTCTGTCATTCTCTCACTTATTTCTTTTTGCTGTGAGGCGCATACAGAGAAGCGCTGTTCACACTCCGCCAGTAGGCGGCGGTAGCAGGACCTTTCTGTTGCCCGTCACTAATTGGAAGTGGTTGTAATGTGAGGAACAAATGTGCTTTGTTAGTTTTTATTCTTCTCTCTGCGTTTCAGATGTGGATCAAACAACATTTGTTGCAGTTTAATTGATCTTTGGATCATTTGAACTTTCAGCTGGGCCGTTTCTCATTTTAGGAGGTAAAGTAGGTGAAACAGAGGATTTGAGGTCAGGCTTTGGTGTGGAACCGCCGCACTGCATGATGGGAAAACTCCTCACTATCTATCAAATAAAACATAAATGATCTTTTCCAGCCTTTGTGCATAAGTGTTCGGTGTGTGTTGGTGTGGTGCAGATGGACAGCCCCTGTAGTCTGTTGCTGTGTTAGTTTGTAGGCTGTCAGCACCATCAGTCAGCGGTGTGTGTGTGTGAAAGGCTCCGCTGTGTGTGAGCTGTACAACTCATACTTACCTGGCAGGGGAGATACCTTGATCAAGAAGGTGGTTCACCCAGGGCGAGGCTCAGCCATTGCACTCCGGTTGTGCTGACCCCTGCGAATTCCCCAAATGTGGGAATCTCGACTGCATAATTTCTGGTAGTGGGGGACTGCGTTCGCGCTCTCCCCTGATAAACTGTTCAAAGATCAACTCACTCAGTCTCTGAGCTTTGTTCAAGTCTGATTGTTTCTTTATCACAGCTGCTGCTCTCAGTGATTCTACATGTTTCTATGGTGAGATGTGCTTTTGCACTGCAGGCTTCGTATTTCTGGACTTTTCAGAGCACGATGACTTTTCTCTGACTGCTGTACAGCTCTGATCCAGCTGTGCTCATCACCCGCAGTCCAGAGACCTGAACCCTCGTCCGGCTGCTCCAGAGCTGAGCAGGTCTCTTGTTTACTCAGAGTTTATTAACATTGAACGTGTCGCGAATCCAAACTGCACCAAATCTGAATCAGCTGCGCTTCCTCTGTGTCCCCAGCAATAACCTGCCAAGTGTGGAGTCGATAGGATGAACGGCTCTGTAGAAACTCACTCACACACAGGGATCCTTGCTCTATAGGCAGAGTAGATGAAACAGTTCGCGGTATGCTGCCCGTTACGGTCCCGTTTCTGCTCCTTAAAACTCACATTAGCGTCGCTATTTGTTAGTTTGCTTAGTTGTGAGTCAGTAATTCAGCTGCTGCGGGAAGCAGCGGCCCGCAGCTCTGCTCACATTTTACACAATGTCATTAACATTTTGTAGCAAGTACCGTTAGCAAGCAGCTGGTGACTGTTTAAATCCAGTGGCCAATTAAAAAACAAATAATCACCCAGCACATTCCCCGAGCTCCACCGAGGCGACACACGGACCGCGGTAGACCCGAGTTTGCATCGTATTCCTGAGCCCTGGCCTTGGTACCTTGTGCTGTGCCTGTAAAAAGAGTTGCATTCTCTACTGTGTTTTATATTTTTTATTAAATCAAGTAAATATTGTTATATAAAAAATGATTAGTGAAAACAAACCGTATGACCTACAGCATTAGATTTGTTTGGAAGTTATAAGTAAATGAGTAAATCGCACTTGCGGATTTGATTCTTATTGGACGAGAGCGTGTCACATGACCAGGAAGCGGCGTGTAGCTGCACTTCCAACAACGTTACTTTTATCTAAATGACACGTGTTGCAGTTTTTTATTTGTTGGCTCGTCTGTTGTGTGTGTTGTGGTGTGTTTGTGTCTCCTCGAGTTGTGCTGTTACTGAGACACACACTCAGACCTCTCAGTGACCGGGACTGTGCGGAGAAGCAGCCCGTCAGCTCCGACCCATCCACGGTATCGCTTCTCGGCCTTTTGGCTAAGATCAAGTGTAGTATCTGTTCTTATCAGTTTAATATCTGATACGTCCCCTACCCGGGGACCATATATTAAATTGATTTTTGGAACAGGGAGATGGAATAGGGGCTTGCTCCGTCCACTCCACGCATCGACCTGGTATTGCAGTATCTCCAGGAACGGTGCACCCCCACCTTCAATGTATAACAGAAATATCTAACAGACTCACTGTTATTACCAGGACATATTAACTTGATATCAAGTGTTTAGTAACAGCTGAGTGAGACAAAGTTTAAAGGAAATGTTCAGTTTTTTCTGCATTTGACAACAGTATTTGTCATATCATGCTTTCAATAGTATGATGGTCTAATATAATGGATATTGTTCCTTGTTTGACTCTTGTTTAGCTTCGTTGCGTTATAATGTTGAATGAAGTGTCATTTCAGTCTCATTATTCCTCTCGCTCATTGTCCAGCAGTGGAAATCCGCTCTGTATAGTTTGTGCTGCTGCTGTTTCTCACTCTGTTTTGTGCTGACAGATGAAAACAAAGGTGAATACACTGTGTGCACCTCATTCTCTGTCATTCTCTCACTTATTTCTTTTTGCTGTGAGGCGCATACAGAGAAGCGCTGTTCACACTCCGCCAGTAGGCGGCGGTAGCAGGACCTTTCAGTTGCCCGTCACTAACAGGAAGTGGTTGTAATGTGAGGAACAAATGTGCTTTGTTAGTTTTTATTCTTCTCTCTGCGTTTCAGATGTGGATCAAACAACATTTGTTGCAGTTTAATTGATCTTTGGATCATTTGAACTTTCAGCTGGGCCGTTTCTCATTTTAGGAGGTAAAGTAGGTGAAACAGAGGATTTGAGGTCAGGCTTTGGTGTGGAACCGCCGCACTGCATGATGGGAAAAATCCTCACTATCTATCAAATAAAACATAAATGATCTTTTCCAGCCTTTGTGCAGAAGTGTTCGGTGTGTGTTGGTGTGGTGCAGATGGACAGCCCCTGTAGTCTGTTGCTGTGTTAGTTTGTAGGCTGTCAGCACCATCAGTCAGCGGTGTGTGTGTGTGAAAGGCTCCGCTGTGTGTGAGCTGTACAACTCATACTTACCTGGCAGGGGAGATACCTTGATCAAGAAGGTGGTTCACCCAGGGCGAGGCTCAGCCATTGCACTCCGGTTGTGCTGACCCCTGCGAATTCCCCAAATGTGGGAATCTCGACTGCATAATTTCTGGTAGTGGGGGACTGCGTTCGCGCTCTCCCCTGATAAACTGTTCAAAGATCAACTCACTCAGTCTCTGAGCTTTGTTCAAGTCTGATTGTTTCTTTATCACAGCTGCTGCTCTCAGTGATTCTACATGTTTCTATGGTGAGATGTGCTTTTGCACTGCAGGCTTCGTATTTCTGGACTTTTCAGAGCACGATGACTTTTCTCTGACTGCTGTACAGCTCTGATCCAGCTGTGCTCATCACCCGCAGTCCAGAGACCTGAACCCTCGTCCGGCTGCTCCAGAGCTGAGCAGGTCTCTTGTTTACTCAGAGTTTATTAACATTGAACGTGTCGCGAATCCAAACTGCACCAAATCTGAATCAGCTGCGCTTCCTCTGTGTCCCCAGCAATAACCTGCCAAGTGTGGAGTCGATAGGATGAACGGCTCTGTAGAAACTCACTCACACACAGGGATCCTTGCTCTATAGGCAGAGTAGATGAAACAGTTCGCGGTATGCTGCCCGTTACGGTCCCGTTTCTGCTCCTTAAAACTCACATTAGCGTCGCTATTTGTTAGTTTGCTTAGTTGTGAGTCAGTAATTCAGCTGCTGCGGGAAGCAGCGGCCCGCAGCTCTGCTCACATTTTACACAATGTCATTAACATTTTGTAGCAAGTACCGTTAGCAAGCAGCTGGTGACTGTTTAAATCCAGTGGCCAATTAAAAAACAAACAAATAAACACCCAGCACATTTCCCGAGCTCCACCGAGGCGACACACGGACCGCGGTAGACCCGAGTTTGCACCGTATTCCTGAGCCCTGGCCTTGGTACCTTGTGCTGTGCCTGTAAAAAGAGTTGCATTCTCTACTGTGTTTTATATTTTTTATTAAATCAAGTAAATATTGTTATATAAAAAATGATTAGTGAAAACAAACCGTATGACCTACAGCATTAGATTTGTTTTGGGAGTTTTAAATAATTGAGTAAATCGCACTTGCGGATTTGATTCTTATTGGACGAGAGCGTGTCACATGACCAGGAAGCGGCGTGTAGCTGCACTTCCAACAACGTTACTTTTATCAAATTGACACGTGTTGCAGTTTTTTATTTGTTGGCTCGTCTGTTGTGTGTGTTGTGGTGTGTTTGTGTCTCCTCGAGTTGTGCTGTTACTGAGACACACACTCAGACCTCTCAGTGACCGGGACTGTGCGGAGAAGCAGCCCGTCAGCTCCGACCCATCCACGGTATCGCTTCTCGGCCTTTTGGCTAAGATCAAGTGTAGTATCTGTTCTTATCAGTTTAATATCTGATACGTCCCCTATCCGGGGACCATATATTAAATTGATTTTTGGAACAGGGAGATGGAATAGGGGCTTGCTCCGTCCACTCCACGCATCGACCTGGTATTGCAGTATCTCCAGGAACGGTGCACCCCCACCTTCAATGTATAATAGAAATATCTAATAGACTCACTGTTATTACCAGGACATATTAACTTGATATCAAGTGTTTAGTAACAGCTGAGTGAGACAAAGTTAAAAGGAAATGTTCATTTTTTTCTGCATTTGACAACAGCATTTGTCATATCATGCTTTTAATAGTATGATGGTCTAATATAATGGATATTGTTCCTTGTTTGACTCTTGTTTAGCTTCGTTGCGTTATAATGTTGAATGAAGTGTCATTTCAGTCTCATTATTCCTCTCGCTCATTGTCCAGCAGTGGAAATCCGCTCTGTATAGTTTGTGCTGCTGCTGTTTCTCACTCTGTTTTGTGCTGACAGATGAAAACAAAGGTGAATACACTGTGTGCACCTCATTCTCTGTCATTCTCTCACTTTTTGCTGTGAGGCGCATACAGAGAAGCGCTGTTCACACTCCGCCAGTAGGCGGCGGTAGCAGGACCTTTCAGTTGCCCGTCACTAACAGGAAGTGGTTGTAATGTGAGGAACAAATGTGCTTTGTTAGTTTTTATTCTTCTCTCTGCGTTTCAGATGTGGATCAAACAACATTTGCTGCAGTTTAATTGATCTTTGGATCATTTGAACTTTCAGCTGGGCCGTTTCTCATTTTAGGAGGTAAAGTAGATAAAATAGACGATTTGAGGTCAGGCTTTGGTGTGGAACCGCCGCGCTGCATGATGGGAAAAATCCTCACTATCTATCAAATAAAACATAAATGATCTTTTCCAGCCTTTGTGCAGAAGTGTTCGGTGTGTGTTGGTGTGGTGCAGATGGACAGCCCCTGTAGTCTGTTGCTGTGTTAGTTTGTAGGCTGTCAGCACCATCAGTCAGCGCGGTGTGTGTGTGAAAGGCTCCGCTGTGTGTGAGCTGTACAACTCATACTTACCTGGCAGGGGAGATACCATGATCAAGAAGGTGGTTCACCCAGGGCGAGGCTCAGCCATTGCACTCCGGTTGTGCTGACCCCTGCGAATTCCCCAAATGTGGGAATCTCGACTGCATAATTTCTGGTAGTGGGGGACTGCGTTCGCGCTCTCCCCTGATAAACTGTTCAAAGACAAACTCACTTTTCTCTGACTGCTGTACAGCTCTGATCCAGCTGTGTTCATCACCCGCAGTCCAGAGACCTGAACCCTCGTCCGGCTGCTCCAGAGCTGAGCAGGTCTCTTGTTTACTCAGAGTTTATTAACATTGAACGTGTCGCGAATCCAAACTGCACCAAATCTGAATCAGCTGCGCTTCCTCTGTGTCCCCAGCAATAACCTGCCAAGTGTGGAGTCGATAGGATGAACGGCTCTGTAGAAACTCACTCACACACAGGGATCCTTGCTCTATAGGCAGATTAGATGAAACAGTTCGCGGTATGCTGCCCGTTACGGTCCCGTTTCTGCTCCTTAAAACTCACATTTTACACAATGTCATTAACATTTTCCTCATTAACGATGAACGAAGGCTTAGATGCGAACACAACAAGGTCACACTGAGATACTGAAACCGTCTAAATGTTTGCTTCAGCTAACAAACTCTCACACAGCCAGGCTAGCGCCTGTAAAGTTAGCTAGCAAGTACCGTTAGCAAGCAGCTGGTGACTGTTTGAATCCAGTGACCAATTAAAAAACAAAAACAAACAAACAAACACCCAGCACATTTCCCGAGCTCCACCGAGGCGACACAAAAAGATTTGTAAAAACAAACACTATGACCTACAACATTAGATTTGTTTGGAAGTTATAAGTAAATGAGTAAATCGCACTTGCGGATTTGATTCTTATTGGACGAGAGCGTGTCACATGACCAGGAAGCGGCGTGTAGCTGCACTTCCAACAACGTTACTTTTATCAAAATGACACGTGTTGCAGTTTTTTATTTGTTGGCTCGTCTGTTGTGTGTGTTGTGGTGTGTTTGTGTCTCCTCGAGTTGTGCTGTTACTGAGACACACACTCAGACCTCTCAGTGACCGGGACTGTGCGGAGAAGCAGCCCGTCAGCTCCGACCCATCCACGGTATCGCTTCTCGGCCTTTTGGCTAAGATCAAGTGTAGTATCTGTTCTTATCAGTTTAATATCTGATACGTCCCCTACCCGGGGACCATATATTAAATTGATTTTTGGAACAGGGAGATGGAATAGGGGCTTGCTCCGTCCACTCCACGCATCGACCTGGTATTGCAGTATCTCCAGGAACGGTGCACCCCCACCTTCAATGTATAATAGAAATATCTAATAGACTCACTGTTATTACCAGGACATATTAACTTGATATCAAGTGTTTAGTAACAGCTGAGTGAGACAAAGTTAAAAGGAAATGTTCAGTTTTTTCTGCATTTGACAACAGTATTTGTCATATCATGTTTTTAATAGTATGATGGTCTAATATAATGGATATTGTTCCTTGTTTGACTCTTGTTTAGCTTCGTTGCGTTATAATGTTGAATGAAGTGTCATTTCAGTCTCATTATTCCTCTCGCTCATTGTCCAGAAGTGGAAATCCGCTCTGTATAGTTTGTGCTGCTGCTGTTTCTCACTCTGTTTTGTGCTGACAGATGAAAACAAAGGTGAATACACTGTGTGCACCTCATTCTCTGTCATTCTCTCACTTATTTCTTTTTGCTGTGAGGCGCATACAGAGAAGCGCTGTTCACACTCCGCCAGTAGGCGGCGGTAGCAGGACCTTTCAGTTGCCCGTCACTAACAGGAAGTGGTTGTAATGTGAGGAACAAATGTGCTTTGTTAGTTTTTATTCTTCTCTCTGCGTTTCAGATGTGGATCAAACAACATTTGTTGCAGTTTAATTGATCTTTGGATCATTTGAACTTTCAGCTGGGCCGTTTCTCATTTTAGGAGGTAAAGTAGATAAAATAGACGATTTGAGGTCAGGCTTTGGTGTGGAACCGCCGCACTGCATGATGGGAAAAATCCTCACCATCTATCAAATAAAACATAAATCATCTTTTCCAGCCTTTGTGCAGAAGTGTTCGGTGTGTGTTGGTGTGGTGCAGATGGACAGCCCCTGTAGTCTGTTGTTGTGTTAGTTTGTAGGCTGTCAGCACCATCAGTCAGCGCGGTGTGTGTGTGAAAGGCTCCGCTGTGTGTGAGCTGTACAACTCATACTTACCTGGCAGGGGAGATACCATGATCAAGAAGGTGGTTCACCCAGGGCGAGGCTCAGCCATTGCACTCCGGTTGTGCTGACCCCTGCGAATTCCCCAAATGTGGGAATCTCGACTGCATAATTTCTGGTAGTGGGGGACTGCGTTCGCGCTCTCCCCTGATAAACTGTTCAAAGATCAACTCACTCACACTCT
Source organism: Toxotes jaculatrix (assembly GCF_017976425.1). Taxonomy (NCBI): domain Eukaryota; kingdom Metazoa; phylum Chordata; class Actinopteri; family Toxotidae; genus Toxotes; species Toxotes jaculatrix. The sequence goes on from NC_054402.1 coordinate 1,514,924, forward strand.
GAGCTTTGTTCAAGAGAACTGAACCCTCGTCCGGCTGCTTCAGAGCTGAGCAGGTCTCTTGTTTACTCAGAGTTTATTAACATTGAACGTGTCGCGAATCCAAACTGCACCAAATCTGAATCAGCTGCGCTTCCTCTGTGTCCCCAGCAATAACCTGCCAAGTGTGGAGTCGATAGGATGAACGGCTCTGTAGAAACTCACTCACACACAGGGATCCTTGCTCTATAGGCAGAGTAGATGAAACAGTTCGCGGTATGCTGCCCGTTACGGTCCCGTTTCTGCTCCTTAAAACTCACATTACCGTCGCTATTTGTTAGTTTGCTTAGTTGTGAGTCAGTAATTCAGCTGCTGCGGGAAGCAGCGGCCCGCAGCTCTGCTCACATTTTACACAATGTCATTAACATTTTGTAGCAAGTACCGTTAGCAAGCAGCTGGTGACTGTTTAAATCCAGTGGCCAATTAAAAAACAAATAATCACCCAGCACATTCCCCGAGCTCCACCGAGGCGACACACGGACCGCGGTAGACCCGAGTTTGCATCGTATTCCTGAGCCCTGGCCTTGGTACCTTGTGCTGTGCCTGTAAAAAGAGTTGCATTCTCTACTGTGTTTTATATTTTTTATTAAATCAAGTAAATATTGTTATATAAAAAATGATTAGTGAAAACAAACCGTATGACCTACAGCATTAGATTTGTTTGGAAGTTATAAGTAAATGAGTAAATCGCACTTGCGGATTTGATTCTTATTGGACGAGAGCGTGTCACATGACCAGGAAGCGGCGTGTAGCTGCACTTCCAACAACGTTACTTTTATCTAAATGACACGTGTTGCAGTTTTTTATTTGTTGGCTCGTCTGTTGTGTGTGTTGTGGTGTGTTTGTGTCTCCTCGAGTTGTGCTGTTACTGAGACACACACTCAGACCTCTCAGTGACCGGGACTGTGCGGAGAAGCAGCCCGTCAGCTCCGACCCATGCACGGTATCGCTTCTCGGCCTTTTGGCTAAGATCAAGTGTAGTATCTGTTCTTATCAGTTTAATATCTGATACGTCCCCTACCCGGGGACCATATATTAAATTGATTTTTGGAACAGGGAGATGGAATAGGGGCTTGCTCCGTCCACTCCACGCATCGACCTGGTATTGCAGTATTTCCAGGAACGGTGCACCCCCACCTTCAATGTATAATAGAAATACCTAACACACTCACTGTAACTGCTTAAACATATTAACTTGATATCAAGTGTTTAGTAACAGCTGAGTGAGACAAAGTTTAAAGGAAATGTTCAGTTTTTTCTGCATTTGACAACAGTATTTGTCATGTCATGCTTTTAATAGTATGATGGTCTAATATAATGGATATTGTTCCTTGTTTGACTCTTGTTTAGCTTCGTTGCGTTATAATGTTGAATGAAGTGTCATTTCAGTCTCATTATTCCTCTCGCTCATTGTCCAGCAGTGGAAATCCGCTCTGTATAGTTTGTGCTGCTGCTGTTTCTCACTCTGTTTTGTGCTGACAGATGAAAACAAAGGTGAATACACTGTGTGCACCTCATTCTCTGTCATTCTCTCACTTATTTCTTTTTGCTGTGAGGCGCATACAGAGAAGCGCTGTTCACACTCCGCCAGTAGGCGGCGGTAGCAGGACCTTTCTGTTGCCCGTCACTAATTGGAAGTGGTTGTAATGTGAGGAACAAATGTGCTTTGTTAGTTTTTATTCTTCTCTCTGCGTTTCAGATGTGGATCAAACAACATTTGTTGCAGTTTAATTGATCTTTGGATCATTTGAACTTTCAGCTGGGCCGTTTCTCATTTTAGGAGGTAAAGTAGGTGAAACAGAGGATTTGAGGTCAGGCTTTGGTGTGGAACCGCCGCACTGCATGATGGGAAAACTCCTCACTATCTATCAAATAAAACATAAATGATCTTTTCCAGCCTTTGTGCATAAGTGTTCGGTGTGTGTTGGTGTGGTGCAGATGGACAGCCCCTGTAGTCTGTTGCTGTGTTAGTTTGTAGGCTGTCAGCACCATCAGTCAGCGGTGTGTGTGTGTGAAAGGCTCCGCTGTGTGTGAGCTGTACAACTCATACTTACCTGGCAGGGGAGATACCTTGATCAAGAAGGTGGTTCACCCAGGGCGAGGCTCAGCCATTGCACTCCGGTTGTGCTGACCCCTGCGAATTCCCCAAATGTGGGAATCTCGACTGCATAATTTCTGGTAGTGGGGGACTGCGTTCGCGCTCTCCCCTGATAAACTGTTCAAAGATCAACTCACTCAGTCTCTGAGCTTTGTTCAAGTCTGATTGTTTCTTTATCACAGCTGCTGCTCTCAGTGATTCTACATGTTTCTATGGTGAGATGTGCTTTTGCACTGCAGGCTTCGTATTTCTGGACTTTTCAGAGCACGATGACTTTTCTCTGACTGCTGTACAGCTCTGATCCAGCTGTGCTCATCACCCGCAGTCCAGAGACCTGAACCCTCGTCCGGCTGCTCCAGAGCTGAGCAGGTCTCTTGTTTACTCAGAGTTTATTAACATTGAACGTGTCGCGAATCCAAACTGCACCAAATCTGAATCAGCTGCGCTTCCTCTGTGTCCCCAGCAATAACCTGCCAAGTGTGGAGTCGATAGGATGAACGGCTCTGTAGAAACTCACTCACACACAGGGATCCTTGCTCTATAGGCAGAGTAGATGAAACAGTTCGCGGTATGCTGCCCGTTACGGTCCCGTTTCTGCTCCTTAAAACTCACATTAGCGTCGCTATTTGTTAGTTTGCTTAGTTGTGAGTCAGTAATTCAGCTGCTGCGGGAAGCAGCGGCCCGCAGCTCTGCTCACATTTTACACAATGTCATTAACATTTTGTAGCAAGTACCGTTAGCAAGCAGCTGGTGACTGTTTAAATCCAGTGGCCAATTAAAAAACAAATAATCACCCAGCACATTCCCCGAGCTCCACCGAGGCGACACACGGACCGCGGTAGACCCGAGTTTGCATCGTATTCCTGAGCCCTGGCCTTGGTACCTTGTGCTGTGCCTGTAAAAAGAGTTGCATTCTCTACTGTGTTTTATATTTTTTATTAAATCAAGTAAATATTGTTATATAAAAAATGATTAGTGAAAACAAACCGTATGACCTACAGCATTAGATTTGTTTGGAAGTTATAAGTAAATGAGTAAATCGCACTTGCGGATTTGATTCTTATTGGACGAGAGCGTGTCACATGACCAGGAAGCGGCGTGTAGCTGCACTTCCAACAACGTTACTTTTATCTAAATGACACGTGTTGCAGTTTTTTATTTGTTGGCTCGTCTGTTGTGTGTGTTGTGGTGTGTTTGTGTCTCCTCGAGTTGTGCTGTTACTGAGACACACACTCAGACCTCTCAGTGACCGGGACTGTGCGGAGAAGCAGCCCGTCAGCTCCGACCCATCCACGGTATCGCTTCTCGGCCTTTTGGCTAAGATCAAGTGTAGTATCTGTTCTTATCAGTTTAATATCTGATACGTCCCCTACCCGGGGACCATATATTAAATTGATTTTTGGAACAGGGAGATGGAATAGGGGCTTGCTCCGTCCACTCCACGCATCGACCTGGTATTGCAGTATCTCCAGGAACGGTGCACCCCCACCTTCAATGTATAACAGAAATATCTAACAGACTCACTGTTATTACCAGGACATATTAACTTGATATCAAGTGTTTAGTAACAGCTGAGTGAGACAAAGTTTAAAGGAAATGTTCAGTTTTTTCTGCATTTGACAACAGTATTTGTCATATCATGCTTTCAATAGTATGATGGTCTAATATAATGGATATTGTTCCTTGTTTGACTCTTGTTTAGCTTCGTTGCGTTATAATGTTGAATGAAGTGTCATTTCAGTCTCATTATTCCTCTCGCTCATTGTCCAGCAGTGGAAATCCGCTCTGTATAGTTTGTGCTGCTGCTGTTTCTCACTCTGTTTTGTGCTGACAGATGAAAACAAAGGTGAATACACTGTGTGCACCTCATTCTCTGTCATTCTCTCACTTATTTCTTTTTGCTGTGAGGCGCATACAGAGAAGCGCTGTTCACACTCCGCCAGTAGGCGGCGGTAGCAGGACCTTTCAGTTGCCCGTCACTAACAGGAAGTGGTTGTAATGTGAGGAACAAATGTGCTTTGTTAGTTTTTATTCTTCTCTCTGCGTTTCAGATGTGGATCAAACAACATTTGTTGCAGTTTAATTGATCTTTGGATCATTTGAACTTTCAGCTGGGCCGTTTCTCATTTTAGGAGGTAAAGTAGGTGAAACAGAGGATTTGAGGTCAGGCTTTGGTGTGGAACCGCCGCACTGCATGATGGGAAAAATCCTCACTATCTATCAAATAAAACATAAATGATCTTTTCCAGCCTTTGTGCAGAAGTGTTCGGTGTGTGTTGGTGTGGTGCAGATGGACAGCCCCTGTAGTCTGTTGCTGTGTTAGTTTGTAGGCTGTCAGCACCATCAGTCAGCGGTGTGTGTGTGTGAAAGGCTCCGCTGTGTGTGAGCTGTACAACTCATACTTACCTGGCAGGGGAGATACCTTGATCAAGAAGGTGGTTCACCCAGGGCGAGGCTCAGCCATTGCACTCCGGTTGTGCTGACCCCTGCGAATTCCCCAAATGTGGGAATCTCGACTGCATAATTTCTGGTAGTGGGGGACTGCGTTCGCGCTCTCCCCTGATAAACTGTTCAAAGATCAACTCACTCAGTCTCTGAGCTTTGTTCAAGTCTGATTGTTTCTTTATCACAGCTGCTGCTCTCAGTGATTCTACATGTTTCTATGGTGAGATGTGCTTTTGCACTGCAGGCTTCGTATTTCTGGACTTTTCAGAGCACGATGACTTTTCTCTGACTGCTGTACAGCTCTGATCCAGCTGTGCTCATCACCCGCAGTCCAGAGACCTGAACCCTCGTCCGGCTGCTCCAGAGCTGAGCAGGTCTCTTGTTTACTCAGAGTTTATTAACATTGAACGTGTCGCGAATCCAAACTGCACCAAATCTGAATCAGCTGCGCTTCCTCTGTGTCCCCAGCAATAACCTGCCAAGTGTGGAGTCGATAGGATGAACGGCTCTGTAGAAACTCACTCACACACAGGGATCCTTGCTCTATAGGCAGAGTAGATGAAACAGTTCGCGGTATGCTGCCCGTTACGGTCCCGTTTCTGCTCCTTAAAACTCACATTAGCGTCGCTATTTGTTAGTTTGCTTAGTTGTGAGTCAGTAATTCAGCTGCTGCGGGAAGCAGCGGCCCGCAGCTCTGCTCACATTTTACACAATGTCATTAACATTTTGTAGCAAGTACCGTTAGCAAGCAGCTGGTGACTGTTTAAATCCAGTGGCCAATTAAAAAACAAACAAATAAACACCCAGCACATTTCCCGAGCTCCACCGAGGCGACACACGGACCGCGGTAGACCCGAGTTTGCACCGTATTCCTGAGCCCTGGCCTTGGTACCTTGTGCTGTGCCTGTAAAAAGAGTTGCATTCTCTACTGTGTTTTATATTTTTTATTAAATCAAGTAAATATTGTTATATAAAAAATGATTAGTGAAAACAAACCGTATGACCTACAGCATTAGATTTGTTTTGGGAGTTTTAAATAATTGAGTAAATCGCACTTGCGGATTTGATTCTTATTGGACGAGAGCGTGTCACATGACCAGGAAGCGGCGTGTAGCTGCACTTCCAACAACGTTACTTTTATCAAATTGACACGTGTTGCAGTTTTTTATTTGTTGGCTCGTCTGTTGTGTGTGTTGTGGTGTGTTTGTGTCTCCTCGAGTTGTGCTGTTACTGAGACACACACTCAGACCTCTCAGTGACCGGGACTGTGCGGAGAAGCAGCCCGTCAGCTCCGACCCATCCACGGTATCGCTTCTCGGCCTTTTGGCTAAGATCAAGTGTAGTATCTGTTCTTATCAGTTTAATATCTGATACGTCCCCTATCCGGGGACCATATATTAAATTGATTTTTGGAACAGGGAGATGGAATAGGGGCTTGCTCCGTCCACTCCACGCATCGACCTGGTATTGCAGTATCTCCAGGAACGGTGCACCCCCACCTTCAATGTATAATAGAAATATCTAATAGACTCACTGTTATTACCAGGACATATTAACTTGATATCAAGTGTTTAGTAACAGCTGAGTGAGACAAAGTTAAAAGGAAATGTTCATTTTTTTCTGCATTTGACAACAGCATTTGTCATATCATGCTTTTAATAGTATGATGGTCTAATATAATGGATATTGTTCCTTGTTTGACTCTTGTTTAGCTTCGTTGCGTTATAATGTTGAATGAAGTGTCATTTCAGTCTCATTATTCCTCTCGCTCATTGTCCAGCAGTGGAAATCCGCTCTGTATAGTTTGTGCTGCTGCTGTTTCTCACTCTGTTTTGTGCTGACAGATGAAAACAAAGGTGAATACACTGTGTGCACCTCATTCTCTGTCATTCTCTCACTTTTTGCTGTGAGGCGCATACAGAGAAGCGCTGTTCACACTCCGCCAGTAGGCGGCGGTAGCAGGACCTTTCAGTTGCCCGTCACTAACAGGAAGTGGTTGTAATGTGAGGAACAAATGTGCTTTGTTAGTTTTTATTCTTCTCTCTGCGTTTCAGATGTGGATCAAACAACATTTGCTGCAGTTTAATTGATCTTTGGATCATTTGAACTTTCAGCTGGGCCGTTTCTCATTTTAGGAGGTAAAGTAGATAAAATAGACGATTTGAGGTCAGGCTTTGGTGTGGAACCGCCGCGCTGCATGATGGGAAAAATCCTCACTATCTATCAAATAAAACATAAATGATCTTTTCCAGCCTTTGTGCAGAAGTGTTCGGTGTGTGTTGGTGTGGTGCAGATGGACAGCCCCTGTAGTCTGTTGCTGTGTTAGTTTGTAGGCTGTCAGCACCATCAGTCAGCGCGGTGTGTGTGTGAAAGGCTCCGCTGTGTGTGAGCTGTACAACTCATACTTACCTGGCAGGGGAGATACCATGATCAAGAAGGTGGTTCACCCAGGGCGAGGCTCAGCCATTGCACTCCGGTTGTGCTGACCCCTGCGAATTCCCCAAATGTGGGAATCTCGACTGCATAATTTCTGGTAGTGGGGGACTGCGTTCGCGCTCTCCCCTGATAAACTGTTCAAAGACAAACTCACTTTTCTCTGACTGCTGTACAGCTCTGATCCAGCTGTGTTCATCACCCGCAGTCCAGAGACCTGAACCCTCGTCCGGCTGCTCCAGAGCTGAGCAGGTCTCTTGTTTACTCAGAGTTTATTAACATTGAACGTGTCGCGAATCCAAACTGCACCAAATCTGAATCAGCTGCGCTTCCTCTGTGTCCCCAGCAATAACCTGCCAAGTGTGGAGTCGATAGGATGAACGGCTCTGTAGAAACTCACTCACACACAGGGATCCTTGCTCTATAGGCAGATTAGATGAAACAGTTCGCGGTATGCTGCCCGTTACGGTCCCGTTTCTGCTCCTTAAAACTCACATTTTACACAATGTCATTAACATTTTCCTCATTAACGATGAACGAAGGTTTAGATGCGAACACAACAAGGTCACACTGAGATACTGAAACCGTCTAAATGTTTGCTTCAGCTAACAAACTCTCACACAGCCAGGCTAGCGCCTGTAAAGTTAGCTAGCAAGTACCGTTAGCAAGCAGCTGGTGACTGTTTGAATCCAGTGACCAATTAAAAAACAAAAACAAACAAATAAACACCCAGCACATTTCCCGAGCTCCACCGAGGCGACACAAAAAGATTTGTGAAAACAAACGCTATGACCTACAACATTAGATTTGTTTGGAAGTTATAAGTAAATGAGTAAATCGCACTTGCGGATTTGATTCTTATTGGACGAGAGCGTGTCACATGACCAGGAAGCGGCGTGTAGCTGCACTTCCAACAACGTTACTTTTATCAAAATAACACGTGTTGCAGTTTTTTATTTGTTGGCTCGTCTGTTGTGTGTGTTGTGGTGTGTTTGTGTCTCCTCGAGTTGTGCTGTTACTGAGACACACACTCAGACCTCTCAGTGACCGGGACTGTGCGGAGAAGCAGCCCGTCAGCTCCGACCCATCCACGGTATCGCTTCTCGGCCTTTTGGCTAAGATCAAGTGTAGTATCTGTTCTTATCAGTTTAATATCTGATACGTCCCCTACCCGGGGACCATATATTAAATTGATTTTTGGAACAGGGAGATGGAATAGGGGCTTGCTCCGTCCACTCCACGCATCGACCTGGTATTGCAGTATTTCCAGGAACGGTGCACCCCCACCTTCAATGTATAATAGAAATACCTAACACACTCACTGTAACTGCTTAAACATATTAACTTGATATCAAGTGTTTAGTAACAGCTGAGTGAGACAAAGTTTAAAGGAAATGTTCAGTTTTTTCTGCATTTGACAACAGTATTTGTCATGTCATGCTTTTAATAGTATGATGGTCTAATATAATGGATATTGTTCCTTGTTTGACTCTTGTTTAGCTTCGTTGCGTTATAATGTTGAATGAAGTGTCATTTCAGTCTCATTATTCCTCTCGCTCATTGTCCAGAAGTGGAAATCCGCTCTGTATAGTTTGTGCTGCTGCTGTTTCTCACTCTGTTTTGTGCTGACAGATGAAAACAAAGGTGAATACACTGTGTGCACCTCATTCTCTGTCTAGACTAATGCATAATTTCTGGTGGTGGGGGCCTGCGTTCTGTCCCCCTGATAAGATGCGGAATAAAGCAATTTATCTTTCAGTAGCATGAAGTTAGTAGTTAACATCTACAGTAGCTGTGGTAAAGTGCAGTTTTATAAGGAATGCTGTTCAGTGTTCAGTGAAAGTAAGAATAACATGGACTGAGATGGAATTAAAGTCAGCAAAGAAGAATCTGACAATATGACAGTGTTCACTTTTCTGAAATGTGTTTTGATATCTTTTACAGTTCAGTGAAAAAGAAAATCATTTGTCATTTTTCTTTACAGACTTTAGTAAATTCTGTTGTGGCTCAAATTTCCAGTGTAGGTTTGAATTCTGCAGTAACTCTGTTCTCCGCTAGAGACCACCAGAGCTCTGCTGTAGTTTAGTAGTAGTTGTTTAATTTGTCACTGGACACTTTCAGATATCGGCTCTCTTTCTTTATATCCTCCAGCTGTGCGTTTCACTCATAAACCATCGGATGAACTTTACTGTTTTACTGAGGATCCTGAGTAAACTCTTCATGTCTTCCTCACCTCTAACAGATTCCCAGTATTTCCTCTTGGCCATGTACTTAACATCAAGTCTGTATACCTGTAGCAAACTAATCATTTATTTTTCTCCCTGCCAGGTGAGGTCACGTTGGCCACTATGCAGTCAGCATAGACACCAGCTGGATGCAAGAAAATGCTGATATTCAAGTTGAGAGAAAAGATATTGCTTTCGCAGTGTCATGTGGAAGAGCAGTCCTTTTCAATGCACAGAGGCTGAAGCCAGAAGACAATCCCCTGCATGCAGAACTCTGAGATCTCTCACTTGCCATCTGTTCAGGCACATGTTGCACCAGGAATTTGTGGAAGAGGAGATGACGCCTCTGTTCAGGAAGTTCACAGAATGGGTGTATGGGCCTTTTCATTCCTCACTTTATGATATGAGTTGGAGATAATCATCTTTGGGAGTGAAATTTGGGTCAGAAATGTATTTTTTAAATCTCATTTTAATAATGAACTGTACATGAAAGACATGCAGCATGGATCAAGTAGGGTATTTACTGACATGGGGCATGTTCATGGCTGTGATCACACGCAGCTGTCATAGTTCACTATGCAAGAGCAGAATAAATTGAGTACAGTCAACAAAAATCCAGACTGCAGCAAGATGGAACTATGCACAGTGTGTTTGGCATTGGACACAATAACCTGTGGTGCCATTGTCCGACACAACATTCTGCTGCCTCAGATTATATAGTGAGCAAAACAGCTGCAGCTTTGTCCGGGTGACTTGGACGCTCTGCTGAAGTCACAACAACAGACAGTATGAAGTGGGATAGCAGCAGCAAAATCTCTCAATACTCTGGCACAGTTTAACAGTTAGTTAATGTGAACATTAGTTATTATTGATGGATTTCTTGGTGTATCTGATTTACCTGATCATCTTCACCACTGTGGCCTTTCACAGAAAGGAAGGACAGGTAAGACTGAGCAATGAACCAGCTTCTAAATCCAAACAGGACAAGCTGTGTCTCAGCCTAAGCAAAGACTCCTATAACTAACAAAGCTCAGCTGACTTCCTCACTTCCTGACTTCCTTCATCCAAAGAGTCAAAATTAAGTTCTAACAAATTCCATTTTCCCAAATCTCTGACTCCTAAACCCATAGATAACTATCAGAGGAACCCCCCAACTGCTGGATTCTGTGACATTATGTTGTATCACCATCTCCTGTGAAGTGTACCTTTGAATGTCGTTGCTTTCTTACCACTGCACTTTGTTTGTGTTTGCAGTTTCCTGCGAACACTCCTCCTGATCTGATCTGCTGTGGGCGGAGAGAATACATCAGACTCCTCGTACTGTCTCTGGCTCTTGTCTGTATTGATGTACTTCTACTCAAGAGGCTCTAAACAAATGGGCCTGTACAGTGTCATGATGCAAAGGGTGAGAATTAAGTTTGTTTTTTATACTGTCAAGTCTCAGAGTGGGCTGTCTGGTTTACAATCTGTGTCTCCTCTTAGATGATCCTGGGTGACCTGTCACACTTTTTGTGTCTACAGCGTCCTGACTTCGGATTTTCTGCAGGTGAGACTTGCAGGTGTTTCGTCTGTTTTGAGGTAGAGAAGCTAAAAACATGGGATTCCCCGTCAGTCAATCACAACCAAAGAAGCCTTTTTGAATGAATTATACCTTTGTCCACTGTAAGATACAATTCATTCAGTCATTTCCGGGTCAGATGACTCTGCAGTAGTCACAGGTATTTATTGGCTCCTGTTTGACAAACTCGTGTGCTTGGAATGGGAAAGGAGTCAGCTGCATATTGTCTGTTGTTTCAGTATGCGGTATATATGTGCTAATTTTGGCGTTGAGCTAATTAAACTTAGCAAGCAGTGTTTATCTCAAATATATAATTTTAACACAAAGGTTCTGACTCACATTTTTTGTGAAACCCACTGACATTTTGTCGTACATCCTCAGAGGGCCTTCACACTTTTGGACATGGAGAGGACTCTGCCGAGGGCCCCGGGGACCACGCTGCACTCAAAGATGGTGTGTTGGACAGACGAGGACGATGACTGAGATTTGTCAGGTAAACCATCAGTGAATGTGTCCAGTGGTGGGAAATAACTAAGTACATTTACTCAAATACTGTCCTAAAGTACAATCGAGGTATTTGTACTGTACTTGCCTGTGGAATAGGTCTAATTTAACTGAAATCTAAAATTACTTTATACATTTATTTTGATATGCACCTAAATCATCCGGACATCCGGTGTGGAAAACAAAGACTCATAAAAGCTTTGTGTTTGCAAACTTTATTTTGGTTAGGGGGAATGTTTGTGCAAGACATCTTATTCCTGAAGGTTAGGCAAAACTGGAATATCACATTTTCACAAAGTAGAGAAAGTGAGCCCCCCTCCACCTCCGCTCACGACAGATCTTTGATAATCAAAGACGATCGTTAACTGGAGTAAAAATAAATCTAGAGAGAGTTGTTACACACCTGTGCCCCAATCAATATTGCCATCTGCGTCAACTAACGTGAGCTGCAATGTGCTTAAGCAGATTGGATTCTTACAGTGCATGTTGAGATGTACTGTAGGTGACAAGATTTCTGCATGGTAATAACACTGTGAAAAGGAACCACAAAACATACATTAAGCCCGGGTTAGAACCACAGCATCTGAATCTTGCACAGAGAAATAAGAAAACATTGGGGTGTACTGTGCAGACAGGAACCACTCACTCTAGATTTTTTTATGCTCTGTTCACATCTTTACACTTTTTTTTACTTCACAAGATTTTCTTGAACCGCCCAAAGGAAAGGAGAGGCAGCAGCAGCTCTGCTTTATGTCTCCAGGTTGTTGCTTATTACTGTTAGAACATAATAAACTCCCACAACAGGCTCGCGAAGGCTTTTGGCCGTGGTGGTTACAGAGAGGGACGCTTGGTCACTTTGGTCAGTGAGTCAGCAGCAAACAGTTCACACATCCTGACAGTGTCTAGGAATCGTGGCACACTTCAGGACTTCTGTCCATGACACAGTATCAGTAGTTACACTAAGTAGCTTGGTCCCCCGTCAGAGATTAACTTCATGCACACCTGTGTGCAAGTACCCAAGCTTAACATACACACACAAGCATCCATTCACACGCTTCTCCATACTAAGCCCAGTGGAGGCACTTCATATGAAACTGTTGAACCTGACTGTGCTGGGCTGTAACGAGGCAGTTCAAAATCAACAGGACAGCTCTGTCAAACCGTTTAGTGTTTTCATTCAGTGACTGTTGGATTTGAAGTCGAGAAACCCAAACAGGAAGGTGTCTGTCTCTTAGGCCACAGTGTGACTGACTCCTGAAAATCACTCTGCCACTTTGAACACTGGTCAGTTATTATATATTTAAAATAATCTCCACAGATGCTGCTCGAACAGACAGACAGCCATCAACCAGTTTACCAGCATTAGAGTGGCAGCAATTTCCAACTTTCCTTCACCCACCCCATAAATAGGAAACTTGTTTTCACTGATACAGCCCATACATCATTACTATTCACACACACACACACACACACACAAATCATACTAGTGTGTGTTAAGATTAAATTCAATAGCAGCTTCAAGGGGCAGGCACATCAAAAAAATGAGAGCCAGGGAAAAAAAAGACTGCCATCTTTGACCTGTACTGTGTTCTGAGAACAGCTCAGAGAGGGAAAAATGCTGTTGTGCCGTTGCGTAAGACGTGAGATCAAAGCGCTGATGCAAACCTCTTATTTGCCTCCGAGTGCAGACAGTCAGTTTACACCGTCTGCGTCAACGTGCGTCGCCTATGGCACCTAATGTGAAATCACCTATGGCTTCAGGATGAAGTGGTCCGAAAAAAAAAATAAATTAAGAAACTATATCAGGATATTTATTAAGTATAACAACTAAAACACAGTTCAAATACTTTAAAATAACTGCTACAGCCCTGTTCTACATACCTATTAATTCTGCTAAATACTATTCATATTTTACTCTTAAAATCATCTTAAATCCGTGATAGATAAAGATTCGAGACAAAAGGGTGGGTGATTTATCAACAGGCATGATTAGCAACATCACCTTAATATTTCCATTTAAGGCAACATCACCCATTCCCACTGCCCATACATATTAACAATGCCCAATGATCTGACAGTACAGTTTTAACGGCTTTCAAAAGAACCAAAGTTCAAGGAAAAGAACAAATAACTTACTCTTTCTCACAATGAAGCCAGACTTAAATTTGGGATCTGGCAAAGAAAGTCAGTTACATAAGCAGAGGATAACTAGTGTGACATTTAAGGCTTTTTCCAGAAGGCTTGAGGACAGCAGAGCAACATGTGCCTGGACAACATCAACCCAAGGACTAGAGGAGCAAATGGGTCCGGAGCGTTGTGCTAGACGCATCTAGCAAAACTTAACCTGCAGCAAATGTTCTCTTGTGTCTTTACAGGTAGCAGAAACATGACACAGGGTGGGGCCAGTGATCAGTAGATGAACAGCCCACCGCAAGCCACGCAGATAACGTCCACACCACATCGGTTCACTGGCACTACAGTTGAAGAATGGTGAGGAAATGAAAGTTTCCCAGCTTGCATTACTCCAAATACTTGCATGCTTGCAAGTGATCAATTTGCTTTTCACACAGCAACATACATAAACCATTTTAATAATAGTGGGATGCCATTCGGTTTCACATTAGCTATAAACAGAAAGGGGCTAATGGAGTTTCTGCTCCAAGTGTTAACAATAATATTTAAAAGTAATTTCTACAGTTCAAGTAGGACCTCCAACAGAGATACAACAAAAACTGTAATAAAAGAAAAGTACTTCAAGCACAGTTCTTGAAATATTCCACACAGGAGGGCTCTTCAAACTTTCCGAAGGTGAGAGAAACCCAGCCGCAACTTAAAAAACTACGTGAATCTCAGGAACGGAGACTGTTAGTGTTTTTGCTAGTGCTGGCTTTGTCTTATTTCTAACTAAAACTCTGTCCAGCCGTGAAAGTTCAGAGTTTCTGCACACTGTGATTACCCACGGAACGTAAACTACCTGAACCGCTCACAGCGCAGTTCAGAAGCCATGTTGTTTTCCTGATAGAGGAGTCACAGCTCTCACTTAGGCCCTTTAACAGTGTAAACCTCAGCTACGGGAGGGAGCCGCTGGGACAATAACCTTATCAACAGTCTTATTAATTGCATATACATGTAACCTTCTTATTTTTTTTAAAAATGGATCACAAACCTGTTAAGAGGATAAATAACTGCAAATAAAAACATTACACGAACACATCCTAAATCTTGCCTTTGGGCAGTTGTAAGGCCACAAATGCTGAAAAAAGTCGAGTTGTTCCATGTCAACCTAAGAAAAGCACTGTGACAATCATATGGCAAGAATATTCTCAGCTGCAAATGAACATTTTAGAACACCATATATACATGAACAAAGAGCAGCACAACAATCTCAGAAACCCTTCATCTGCAGCAAAGGGACAACATGGCTTAAGACCTGAGGAATACTTTGAAACGTCACAACCTGGTGGGGTTCTACAAATCAAGCTCTGAAACCACAAAATGTAATTGATCACTTGCAAGATCTTAAAGAATAAACCACAGAAGCTGAAAGTAGTTGTTGAGACAAAACTCAGAACACCAAGAGGGGATAAGCACACACTTTAAAGGTAGCCTGGGTGATGAGTGTGGACAGCTCCGCCATTGCTGGGCTCCTGAACTTGGCCCATGGCTGATCTGTGCATCTTCTCCATCACATCCAAGCTCTGCTCCTGAAAGCTGGGCATCTGGAAGTCCCCCCCTAAGAAATCCACATTCGGCAGCAGTTTTGACTGACCACTAGGACCCTCTTTCCCTGGCCTGTACTTTGGCCCTGGGATGCGGTCTGTGGAAGCAGCGGCCTGCCCTCCCTGGAAAGCCACGGCGTGGTCCTGAGGGCCGGATCCATTGTTACCTGCTGTGGCTGGAATGCTGCCCCATGGTGGCTGCATGTAGTGACTATTAATGTAAGGCATAGAGCCTACGGGGCAGTTAACAGGGGATGAAGTTTGTGGTTTTTCTGCAGGGTGTTTTAAAGGAAAGGACTGTGCAGCGTTTGGTAGCTTGTGGGGATAGTTGAGGTTTTGAGAGGGGAAAGCACACTCAGCTGGAGCCTCCATCCTTGGGTTCTTGCAGGGATGGGCCCCCTCAGGGGGCTGCTGCATGTAAGCCAGCTGATGCTGGGCCCAGGAGCGCTGCTGCTGCTGTTGCTGCTGTTGCTGCTGCTGCTGTAACTGCTGCTGCTTATGTAAATGGTGCTGAAGCTGCTGCTGCAGTTGCACCTTCTCTGGGTCTGTGTGAAAGGCAGGTATACTGTTAGTAGCAGCTAAAGAGGGCTGTGAATGGAGAGCAGCACTCGGAGTCTGAGCTGTAGCTTTGTCTGGGGGTCCCACCATGAGGCAGCTGGGCACAGAGCCCAGAGCTGGGTGGTGAGAGGACACCCTCGAGCTGGCGTTGATCAGCAGGTTACGGCTGATGGGGCTGGGGTTTGCGATCTGGCCCTCACAGACTGAGGTGCTGCCCATGCCAGCCCGTGCCTGGCACAGCTGGTTGATTTGGTGCACAATGCTGCTCAGGTCACTGGGCCGGTTCTGATGCAGGCTGGCTGCCATGGACAGCGGGATGGTGGAGGTAGATACAGTTACATTTGGTGGGGCATCTGCATCAGGGAGCTTCCGGGGCCCGTATGCCCCCGGTGTGGGCTGCTGGAGGTTATTAGGCATGGTAGGGGGTCCGGCACCCACTGCCTGGGGAAGGGGCTGTGAGCCCACTAGCCCCTGCGTGTGCTGCACGCTCGGAAGCTGAGCTCCATCAGATATGTGGCGCAAATCCTGAGTCACTCCTTGTTGTGTAAGTGTAAGTAAAGCTCGCGGAGGAGCCGTCTGATGCTTTAGTGTCTGCAGATGAGAAAGATGCTGCTGTGGTACAACTGATGGACAGGGCTGGCTCTGCTGCTGCTGCTGCTGCTGCTGCAGAGCCTGGGTGTGAGGCAGACCCTGCTGCCTCTGAATGCCTTGTGGATGAGCCAATCTTTGCTGCTGTGAAGTCTGAACCTGGGACAAGCTCTGCGGCCGCTGCAGAGCCTGTGGGTGAGCCATGTTCCTTTGTTGTAAAGCCTGTGGATGAGGCATAGTTTGAGGCTGCTGTAAAGTCATTGGATGAGTCATGCCTTGCTGCTGCTGCTGCAGTGCCTGTGGGTGAACCATGCCCTGCTTCTGGGCAGCTTGGACCACAGGCTGAGACGGGCCCTGTAGGTGAGGCGCAGGCTGAGGGAGATTTAAAGTGCTTTGAGTGGCGTACGGTCCGCTGTGAGGGTTCATGATGGCCTTATGAAGCTGTCGGGCACGGCTGCCGTCTGACTCTTTGATGACGCCTTTGGCAGGCGCTCGGAGGACAGCCAGCAGGCCCCTGCTGGCGCTGACCTGAGACGGGTAGGGACTGTGGCGCTGGCTGGACGAGGATGTGTCGAGCCCGTTGACTGTGCGTCGAATGTGCTTCCTTTGAGGTACTTTGACACTGTTGGGGAAGATCTGGATGGTCAGAGGGTTGTTGGCAACTTTCTTAGCATAGGCATCCAACTCTGCTGGGGTTGGGTAGCTGGCAGATCTCATCTTCTGTGTAGTTTCCCCTGTAATGTGAATAAGGTCAGACAACAGAAATGCCTGCACAGTGCACGTGATGTACGGAAATGTTCTGAAAACACCACACTGTGTGACAACATGCAGTGTTGAAATGAAATGAACTGCAGTGCGTTTAGCTGCCACAGCTCTCTGTTCAGAGTGGTGTAGTCACTGCAGCTCACATGGCGAGTAATGGACAACAGAAAGCCACTTTGGCTTCATTAATATTTTGCATCAGATGCACTGAGGCTTTAAAAGCTGGAACAACAGTCACTTCTTTTAGCACCAAAATAAAATAAAACTCAACTGAATGGTTCAACTCGTCACCTCTGATCTCTAAAGTCAGGACTGTGAACACCTGTGAATTTATATATATTATTACACTGATCTTGAATATTTACTCATTATAGGGTTTTAGGAGTCAGAAACAAAGTCATGATGCTGCACAGTCACATCTTCATGTCTTGTTAATCTTAGCAAATTATGGATAAATTATATTTTGAACCTCAAACTGTGCAGTTACAGGGTAAAGAGGAAAGCACTTACATTTCTGAAGTCCAGTGTTCATCTGCGTGCGGGAGAGAAGTCTGATGGTAGGGTCACCTGATGCTGGCAGACAGGCCAGCATGTCACTATTCCACTAATGCAGCATGGGACACCTTCTCCTCACCATACTGGGGAGAAACAGAGCAGGCGTAAGTCAGCCGCTGACAGACACTTACGTTGGTGTGAGATGACTTTGCTATCGCCTCCTTTCACATCCAGTACAGTTTGACCTTTTGTAAATGGCAGCTTGTAATAAAGTGAAATCATGGTTCTGTAAAAGCTCTCTGTGGGCACCTTGAAGAGAGACGAGATGGAAAATGTGTTTTCAGCCTGATGGCAGGTTACAAACCAACCAGCTTCCAGTAAAAGAGGAACAGATTCCTCCACTGAACAGGTTTTAATGAGGCATGTTATGAAAGGTTAGAACCAAATGAGAATTAAAGCGCTGGTCCTGAATACAAAGGCATTTTAATGTAGAAAAGCCAGCGGCCTTGTTGAATAACTGCTGTACAGTGAATATCAGTCATAAACTGTCTGTAAATCAGTGATGAATCTGCAAAATGACGCGTGACTAAACCATAAGGAAACCTAATCACTGGTCAGGCTTGAAGCAGGTTAACAGGGCTGATAATCTAATTCATCAATACAATGTCAGGAAATACTTTCCAGTCTCCTTCAGCTCGACGAGGAGTCTTTGTCTATCCAACAATTTCATATCACATAAAACAGCACATCAGTGTAGAAGCTGGATCTCGTGTTTGGCTTGAAAAATTAATTCAGCTGTTATCAAATTAACAAAATAAAATTTCTCACAAACTAATCAACTCTATTGATACGGTTTGAGCATGTGTTGTATTAGTCCATCATCTGTCCTACAGCCCAGCTGACACAAAGAGGCGGTGTTCACAACATGGATTTAGGGCAGAGTTTAAGCAAACATCCATGTCTCCATCAGCCCATTTCCAGTGCCACTCCTGGGGCAGCAGAACACCGATCAATACTGAACCAATACCCCAGATCGGTATTGGCACCAATACAGACCCTATTAAGTGGATCAGGTGTCAGCCGTGTTTCCATTATCAGTTACTTTCATTCGGTCCACACACACCCACGCAAATCCTGCAACCAAACTTCATTTTCATTATCAATTGACCTGTAAATTGATTGGTCTATAAAAATCCGAGGGCGACGTCTTACTCACATCAGTGTAGAACTAAAATCTCACTGAGGCTTAAATCTGTGGATATTTGACACCGTTTTACTATTTTTGCTTGAAAATCTACTAAAACAATTAATCGGTTGATTGATCAATTTAATTTCTTTTTACACACATATTGAAAGTAATGATTAGCTGCAGACCCGCTGTGGATTTTAATCCATCTCCTCCGCTGGAAGGATGTTGGTAATTAGGTTTTCTTGTGATTTACTCACACATCACTTTGCAGATTCATCACAGATTTGCAGACAGTCTGTGATTCATTAGCTCCACTGCTCAGACACCCAGGGCGGACTTCGTGTAATGGTGCAGCCTCTAAAGGATTCGGTTCTGATCTTATTGGTGAGATAAAGTCCCGGTGTTCGCATATATTCAGTAAGAACCGTCGATTTGATGTAGATTAAAATGCCTTTGGCTTCGAGTCCGGTGTTTCCGTGCTGAGTGTTCAGAAAAGGAATCCTCGTTAATCCAGACTGAACAATGTGACCTTTTCTACAGACACGGGTCACACTCACCGCCCTCAGCTAAAGCCCGCTTCACCTTTGTCCGGGTGGAATCACGTATTTATTTATTTATTCTTCTGCAGAGGAAGGTTAACTTTCAGACAGCCTGGACCCGGGTAACGTTAGCATCTGTTCGACAATCCAGCCTCAATCTGCAGTAGTTCAAACAGCTAAATAACGTTAGTACAGATCTAATGAATGTAACCGGACTGTTCCGGCGACACAACACAAACCGGGCCGGCCGCTGGGCCCCGGTGCCCGCCTTTAGTGGAGATAAAAACGGTGAAATAGCGTCGCACAGTGTGTTAGCTCGAGTGAAGCTCCACAATAAATAAGGAGCTTCTTTGTGCTTGTTGAGACCAGGCCAGCTGCTCAGCAAACTTTAGCTCTTCACCGATCAAAACCGCCGACGCCACCCGAAATAAGGAGGACGATACTTACTCCTCATGAATCTATGAGTAAGGAAAACTTCATTTTGTGGAGATATAACGTTGATTTTGTTGTTTAAGATGCGGAGACCCTCCCCGGTGTCTCTGCTCTTCGTGCTGCTGTCCGGCTACGGCAGCTACATCTGCTGGGCATGCGCAAACACAGAGGACCTCGCGTCTGCATTTAGGTGTCAAAGGCAAACGCCTGCACAATTATCCCCACTTCTGGGACCGAGCGGCGACCGGTGTCTATACTGTGACTGGGCTGGCTGGGACGTTTAAAGCTCAAGGGAATTTTACTTTAGGTGTTAGCAACAAAAAATGCTACTGAAGTATAAAAAGAGTCTGCTCATTATGCAGAATGGCCCCTGTCAAAATGGATGGATTACCAAACAGGCCAACAGGGCACAGGCCCAGGGGAGGCTGGGGGGCCCAAGAGGTCAGAGGGCCCCTGGGCCAGAGCCTCTGAAATAGTGAATGTTAATTTTCCTTGTTTAGAGCTCAGATACAGGGAGACCAAAACAGAGATGCAAAACAACTACAAAGGGACAAAGAATGACCACAAAGAGACTGAAAACAACTCCAGTGAGACTCAAAATGACCACAAAGAGACACAACTTGTCATTTGTAGTTCTGCATCTTTTTCTTTCTGGGCTCGGGGTCCTGTGTAGGACGGGTGGGGGCCTTTTACCTGTCTTTATCCAGGGACTCATTTTCTCATCCTCTGTTCACAACTGTCAGTGTTTTTTTATTGAATAACTTCACTGAATGGCTTTCCACCATCTGGCATAGGTTTGATTTCAGAAGTGGAGGCGACACAGTGAAGTCTGGGCTTCTGTCACCAGACAAGAATTTTTAGCTTTTCAATGAAGAGAATTTAATAATGAAACAGTTTTCCTAACTTTCACTATGACAAAGATGATAACAAAATAACTGATAGAAAACTGATATTGAGAAAAGGCATCCTAACCAAAATGCTAATATTTTTTTTTTTTTTTGACTTGTACACCACCCTACCTTGAAATGTTTTCACCTTTAGAACCAGGATTAAGAAGCAGAATCAGTGACCAAAAAAAAACAATTAAAGTTGTCTTTAAATAAAATCTGCAGAATAGGAAACAACAAGAATTAATAAATAATGGCATTTTTATTTATTAGAATGACAAGTAGCTAAGAGTGAAGTGATTATTCTGCGTACAGACAAATGGCATGCAGCAAGAGCATAGAGGAAGTCATGGCCATTTGAGACATGTTATAAATAACATTAGGTATTTAACACAAAAGTTCACAAAAACATTGAAGACAGACAAATCAGAGTTAAGTTTACATACTGAACACATCTGAAGTTTAAAATATTTGCTTGCCAAAAACAAATCAATATGGTCACAGTATTTGTCAAGTCACTACATCAGGAAAGAAGCATACAAACATAAATGAACTGAGGATGAGCGACTAGTAAAGAAAAAAACCCCATCGACAACAATAATAACAGTCCTCCGTAAATTTGGTGTCAGTATGCTCATACTTAAAAGTGAGTCTCGGTGTAGCTTAGAAGTGAGTGCAGCTTTGAGGGGAGACGAGCAGGTTCAGGTTCCCATGAAAAAACATTTCATGGGAAGGGTCAATCTGTTATGCCCAATAATACACTGTACATGACAACTACCCCCTCCCAGTCAAATCTCTGACACTGAACCGAGCGTCAGATCGTGTGCTGCTGCACTGGAGAGTAACATTTGGTGCATTTGACCCCAAAACAACAAAGCACAATAATCATTTACAAACAGCAATATCACTCATTAAAACACAGATAAAACATTGATCAATAAGTTACTCATCTAAAATGTCCTTATATATCTGTGACAGTGCAGATTTGTACCCACACTGAACAGAAAGTGTGTTTCTGTGAAATGTAAAAGTTCGGTTTGTTGACACAACCTGTCAAACATGGCTTAGCATTTACAGATATTTGTACCATGAAATTAAACATCAGTGTCAGAAAAACTATTTAGTATCCTGAGTACCTCCTTCTGGTACAATATAAATGAAAAGACAGTCTATTCTGTTTGGCCTTTTTCAGAATCTATTCACATTAAGCTTTTTTTTCACAATATAAACACATTTGACACAAATTCTGTCATTTTTACTGACTTCACTTTTTTCATATACCAACCAATTTGTTCAGTGTTTTCCTTTATCGCAAAAACTACAAACATTTTACATTAAAACCCACACTAAATAAGGAGCACAGTATAAGCTAGATATATCAGCACAAGATCAGAATTTACTTCTAGAGACTACCGTTTTTCTGTCAGCATATAAATAATAATCATCTTGTGTCATGTCTGATATCAACAGTTTGCAGAGAACGAAACTTCTTCCAGGGGAACAGAGAAAACCCGGAGAAAACTGTGCAGATGGGAACAATTTAAATGGAGGTAAGAACAATAAAAGGGGCCTCTTTTAAGATTGTGAGCACCTTTGTTACATGTTACATAAAAATCAATCACTGAGACATAAAATAACCAGAATAACATTTGATAGTTAAAAATTACGTGTACAACACATATTCAGCTCTACAGGGAATGCGTTGTGTCTAACGATAGAGTTGTGTAAATCAGCAGAAAGGCCTACAACAGATGGAGGCTCAAAGTGACAGCAGAGGCCTTGTTGTCTGAAAAAGCAGAGCCCCGGTGTATAAATACCAAAGAATAGGTGTTAACATCAGCTGTCAGGTCACATGATAATGTAAAGGTAACCTGGGTGAGAGTCAGTTGGTGCTCGACCTTCACACCCGTCTCACAGCGGCTCTCCTCTTCAGTGACATTTCATACAAACGGGCCGATATTTACAATTCAAATACAAAAACTAAAAACACAAAAAGGAAATAAATAAATAAAATTCTTTGAATGAGCAGCAGTGCATGCAGATTTTCTGGTCCTGTATAAAGTAAGGCACCAGAGGTTTCCAAAATTCACTTGGTTTACAGTGTATATGTATAAAACAACAACATTTTTCAAGTGTATTAAAGGCAGTCTATGAGAGTGCATACAACAGATACTGGAGTCATGTGGAGTCTGGTTTCAGGCTTGAGCGCTGGTCATCTTCTGCAGCAACGGCAGCTGTTGATAAAAAGGACACGTTATCCAACCTGGCACTGAGACTCTGAGGCTCTGAGACAAACCCCGTGAGTTTTCTATGATTAAGCTGCACCGCTTTCATGACCTACATTTTTTTTCCTTTTTTCCCCAAAGCCTGGTTTCAACCACTTTTAGGCTCAGACTGGAGACAGAAAGCTAAAGCCTGCTTACCTTTGACAAATCCACTCCAGTGAGAGCATTGACAGATACAGGAAGTTCAGCCAAAAGGCGGTTGACCTCGCCCGTCACACGGCTGCCCTCCCCGCTCAGGATGACAATCTCACTGGTCTTGGCTAATGGCGCCGCCACCTTGGATGTAATCTGCAAAGATACACAAGATTATGTTTACATACAGGAATCACGCACTAACCCAGCACTGGCTCATGCTTAGTGTGAACAAACCAGTGAAGTTTAAATGAAAGTATCACTGGTTTGGAGAAGCCATCTATGTTTTACCTTAGGCAGGGCCTCAAGTACCAGGGCAGTCTTAGCTGCCTCTCCGTACTGCTGGTAGGCCTCCGCCTTCAGCCTCATCTTCTCAGCCTCCGCCTTGCCGACGGCTTCGATCGAGCAGGCCTCCGCCTCACCGATCTTCCTGATCTTCTCTGCCTCTGCCTGAGCTATCAGCACCGTTTTCATCCTGTCGCAGGTGAAACACAAGTTAAAATAACCGTTCATTCATCTGTCAACACGTTTGACCTGAGCAAACCCGGGAGGTTTAACACCTAAAAAACAAAGGGCCACAAATACTTAGCAAATATCTCCCAATAAGTTGACTGCTCACAAATGGAGGCCGTTTGCTACGAGCATGTTGCGTTTGGACGTTACCAGATGTTTCAGATGGCCACTCTGATTAGCTTTGCTAAGTCGTCTCTGTTCAATCAAACACAGACCACTGTGTCTCAAGAGGACAAGAGGAGTGAGGACTGTTGGTCTCAGTGATCTTACACTTTCTGCTGATTGGTGAAAAAACCCTGTTCCATGAAGGGCTCTCACTCACTTGTGCCCCTCAGCCAGCTGCTGCATTTTGTAGGCCTCGGCCTCAGCTGGTCTCTTGACCGTGGCAAGGAGCTCCTTGTCAGTCCGATCGATCTCCTTCTCCTCAATGGTGATCTGCTTCTTCCTCTGCACCACCTGGATCTCAATCTCCTCCAGACGGATCTTTTGCTGCTCCTTGGCTGCCTGCAGCTCGTACGCCAGCTGAGCCTCTGCTTTCTGAAAACATCAAATGAAACGTCAATAATATTTTAAACATTTCCCCAACGAACACAACGCCATGCATAGATGCAGATTAAAAGCTCGGGCGCCCACCTTCGTGTTGACCTCCTGGTTGAAGGAAGCTTTCTGCAGCTCCAGTTCTCGTTTGGAGTCGGCCATCTTGGTGTCAGCCTGGAATTTGACATCCATCATCTCCTTCTTACATTCTGCTTCCTAGGAGGTGACAAAGAGAAGTAGAGCGGTGATCAGCTGGTTGTTGTGCACAACAGAATCCACTTCTCAGAGTCCCCCCGCCTGCTAAAGCCTCCTTACCCGTATCCCAGCATCCCTCTCTGCCTCAGCCACACCGATGTCTGCATCCCTCTGGACAGCTGCAGTCTGGGTCTTCCCAAGAGAGCTCAGGTAATCCAGTTTATCATAGACATCCTGCAAACACAGAGAAACAGGTCAGCCTGGAAGCTGCAGCGCTCAGCTTCCTGTAAACACTGAATCGCCTTTTATCTGTGCGTGGTAACAGATTCCTGATTCCTCCACCTGCACTGGACAGTTCCTGGCACAAGAAAACGCCTCGTTACCTGGAACAACTGCTGACAGTTCTGTCGTAGTAGTGACAAAGTCTCAGCTACAGTTAACAATAACATAAGGAACATCAGCAGTTCAACAGGAGACTTTTTACAGATAATATCTACGACAACAGACCAGCTGCCACAAGCGTTTTGCGGTTTTGCATCAGGAAGATGAAAAACAGAAAATACAATAAAGACAACCCACAAATGTCTCCACTAATGAGATAACTGGTCCTGATGCATCGCAGAAACCATCTCGACTTGGACTAATTGATGTGGACAGAAATGGACTCTGGGCTTTCAGCAAAGAACGATGGTCAGCCGCTGTGTCTGCACCGGCCTTCAATTCGCTCTAATCAACAACAGTGAACTCTACAGGGGGAGTCTCCTGTCGGTCAATTATCACACTCTGAAACGCAGTGGAGATGATTTCTCTGATGAGAAGTCACAGGAGAGCAGCTTCCACAGAAGGTGAAATATATTCAATACATGCTCTTTTGTAGAACAGATGGCTGCTGACTAATGTTTGTGACTTCTACACTTACACTTAGTGTATGAACACACTGCATCTCCCATATGTTGGGCTCTTAATGGAGCTCTCACAAACACAGCGACACACAGAAACCTGAACTTCTGATCAGCTGCAGAGGGACTGAAGCCTGACCATTGTGTGAAGCAGGTCATCAATATCAAAATTTATTATATTTATTCAACTTTCTGAAATACTTCTGTTAGAGCTAACACAGCAAAATTACTTCACTACATGTTTTATTTCATTAAACCTAAAAAACAGTTTTGTTCAACTCCGTGACTTTAAAACAAGCACGATAGTTGTTCAGCATTCATGACAGCTGAATTGAAATTACTTTGAAAGCAGCATTTTTTTCTGTGTCCTACAGATTTTATTCATGTTTTCACAGTTGATCTAATGACAGGATGTGCCTGTATGCTTTCCTCTTTGACAGTCTGACAGTTGTTTTCATTGCTCCAACCTCCACCCACCTTAATGGTAAAGCTGAGAATCTCGATGCCCATCCTGCCCACATCAGGAGCTGCTACCTCCCTCACCAGTCTAGCAAACTGGTCCCTGTCCTGATAGATCTGCTCGACAGTCAAGGTACCTGCAACACAGAAACTTCTTGCAATTCAAAATGTCACTCACTTTTCTCAGTTTTATATATTTGTAAATGGAATATATTTTGTTTGTGGACTGCTGTCATGTCATCTTGGGCTTGACAAATCAAAAAAATAATCAGCAGATGCAGTCCAAAATCAATCTAGTAAATTATTTATATGGCAAGTCAGAAAACAAGTTTAGGAATTAAGAATCATTGAAATGAAATAAATATCCGTACCTAGAATGGAGCGCAGGTGTCCCTCCAAAGTCTGCAGAACTACAGACTTGATTTCCATCACTGATTTACCCAGAAACTGCTCACAAGCTATTGCCAGCAGGTCGTGCTCCGTCATGACTTTCACCTGAAGAAGACACAGTGATGGAGTGAACTCAGCTCATCTGGTGACAGACAAACCTCAGGGGTGTGGCCTGTCCTATTTTCTACAGCTGTCCAGTTAAAAACAATTCCTACAGGTGTCCCAACTTTGGGGTCTGAACCCCGGTCTGGGCTCTCCTGTGTGGAGTTTGCATGTTCTCCCTGTGCCTGCGTGGGTTTTCTCCGGGTACTCTGGCTTCCTCCCACAGTCCCCAAAAACACATGCACATTAGGTTAATTGGCTGCTCTACATTGCATGTAGGTGTCAGTGTGTGGTTGTCTGTCTTTGTGTGTCGGCCCTGCGATTGACTGGCGACCAGTCCACGGTGTACCCCGCCTCTCGCCCATAGTCAGCTGGGATAGGCTCCAGCTCCCTGGGACCCTGACAAATCGAGCGGTATAGAAGATGGGTGGATGGAAGGAATCTGATCTGGGCACTGTGACAGAACCCGATACCTAGAATGAATAATCAGAATGAATCCTGATCTGTGAGATCCTTGTACTAAATGTCAGCCTGCTGTTGGTTCAGTTTCGGCAGTATCTGACTACGAATGTTGAATAGCTTAATAACAGTAATGCCGTTTGCATCATGGTGCATGGATTTGTGCCTGCTGGGACTAAATGATAAGTCACTTAGTAATTTTTGTAACAGAGACTTTTTGCATATTCTGTTGTAAGTTAAAAAAAAAGTACTGGGATGTGGTCTTACCTGAGCCACCCCTGTGACAGTGATGGCTACCCCCTCTGCTGTCTCTACATCCTCACACCGGGGCTGCAGAGTCATGATCTCCAGGGTTATTCTACAGCAAGGAACACAAGCACGTTTAACAGGCCACGAAGAGAGAGAGCGTAAAGCAATACAAGCAAGCTGTGGGATAACGGAGTCACATCTGTAGATGTTAAACTCTGTGCACTGTCAAACAAAAGACAGTAAACACATGACGTTTGTTGGGGTGGCTGTTTGAGGCATACTGAGCCCTTACACTGTCCCACAGTTCAACTCAAAGTGGAAGCGGTGAGTCTGTTTGTGACTGTAAACACATATGACTTATCCTTCCCTGAAATTCATAGAGAGCAAAATTTGGCGTGACCTCACCAGTACAGGAAAATACAGCAGAGCAGTACTCTGGAAACTGAGTCATGGAATATTTCACAATCTCAGCCGTGACCTGCGTCAGGGCTGCTGAGCAGTACTGTGGAATATAAAAATGCTGTGGTAAAATAGGCTGAGGAGGAAAAAACCTTTGAACCTGTTGTGCATTGTGTGTAATACGAGATCCATCCTCTGCTTGCCCACTGAGCGCCTGCAGATAATGGGACTGACTTAAAGCCCAATTCAGCTGCGGTCTGTTTAAAAACCTTGATCATTTTATCCAAATGCATTTGAACGGGGGCTTTTAACAGCATAATCCACTTATCTGTGACGAGGAGCACTTGCTGGCACAAAGGCATTTAAAAAAGCCACTAAAATAACATTTTAAGATAGCACAAAACTGCATGCACTGCGTTGTCACCTTTGGGTGTCTGAGACGAGCCACCAAGCCCAGGCCCAGCCTCCCACGACATAGGTCTTATCACCAGAGCCACAACAGCCACCTGAGGGAAGAGCAACACTTCAGTTAAGATGCAGCTTCGTGTTCAATGGCTGAACGCTGAGCGGTCGTCTGACGTGTTCAGTTTTGATTTAGCTTTGTTCAGGCTGCGTGAATAAAAACACACTAACACAACAAGTGGAAATCCATGAGTCAATGGACAGAAAATAAATAAGCGATTATTTTCTCAATCTGTGAATTTGTTAAAAATTGTTTTAGTTATTTTAAGTACACATACTGAGCACATGCTGAAGCTCTTCTTCTGCACATATGAGCTGATAAGCTGATAAGTTTTGGAACTTCAGTCCAGTATCCAGTATTTCACAAAATAAATTAAACATTCAGTCCACAATATTTTTATTTATAATACAATTAATAATACTAGTGCAGTCAAGGGGGTTTCTTTACCTTTAGGTAAATCACCTTTAGGTATTTCTACACTGCAGTATATTTAGGATCTAAATACTTCTTCCAGCGCTGCAGGTGTTTTCGACAGGTTTAAAGGGGGGCGGGATGGGGCTGCAGATCAAACCCGCCCCCCTCCAGCTGTGACATGTGGGCCGCCTCCAACCTCCGGAGCTTTATCGGTGTGTCCGTGCGTCTCTGCGCTTCTATCTAATAAAAATAATTAGTGGTTAAACTCTACCCACCGCTCATTAATAACCTTTATGAAATCAAAAATCTGCGCCGCGCGCTCTCTGACGATAAACCAAAGCCTAACGGTCACATGACCAACGGTGCTAACGGTGTTAGCTAAGCTCAGCTAAACCGTGTTTAACGTCACACACATAACGATTTAACTTCCGGGATTTAACACAGAAGTCGGTCGTCCTTGGCTTTAGAAGACAACGGTTTGCGATTTAGCAACAAGCAGGAGCAACTCAACGGTGGCTCGGTTAGCCGGTTAGCCCCGGACACCAGCTAACCGCGTTAGCAGCTCCGTTAGCACGGCGAGAAGCGGAGCACCTACCGGACACCACCAGCGCCTCGTTTGGACCCACAGTCAGACAGTTCCCCATGGTGACTCAGCACAGCAGCGGACAGCCCGATCCTTCACGGAGGTGTTGATGCGGATGTTTCCGATGTTCGCTCCAAGTCTGACCGATGTCAAAAAGTCTCCACGTCCCGACCGACGACAACAGCGCCTACAGCCCCCGCCCCGCCTAACGACACCGGGCTGACGTCACATGTCAACACGGAGGACTAACAAACAAATAAGTACAATTTAAAAAGAGGAGAGCCTGCTATAATAACAACAACAACAATAATAATACATTATTGGATAGATAGATTGGACAGATAAATAAAAAAAAAATAAAAACAATGACAGTAGCTCTAAACAGTTCAAGGATGAGACGTTTTGCATTTTCTCATTTATTCCCCTTCTTTTCTTATTTATTTCTGTATTGTGAATGTCTGTACATAGTGTATATTTTGTATACAAGTAAATCTCAATAAATAAATGTGTGAAAGTAAATATATGACATATTAACAGGATTTCATGCTGTTGTTTACATCTTAGTGCTGTGTTCAACAGCAACATCATTGTTCCCTCCTCCAAGGCTCTGCAAAGGCCCTGAAGCTCTCTTCTTCCCCGTCCTCTCATCTTCCTTCCACCCCTCCTCCCTCTCTCCTTCCCTCTGCTGCTCCTCTTCATCATGCTCTTCCTCCTCAGGGGTGATTTTCACGGCCACTTCCTGGTTGATGATTTCGTTCTGCGAGGCCACAGGATTGTCGTAGTAGCCCTCCTCACAGATGGAAGAGGAAGAGGAGGCAGCGTGGTCTGCGGGGTCAGCAGGTGTTGGCACAGCATTGAAGGTGATGAAGCCAATG
The DNA here is from genome assembly GCF_017976425.1 of Toxotes jaculatrix. Classification (NCBI taxonomy): domain Eukaryota; kingdom Metazoa; phylum Chordata; class Actinopteri; family Toxotidae; genus Toxotes; species Toxotes jaculatrix. The sequence continues at coordinate 1,544,346 of NC_054402.1, forward strand.
AGGATGACCAACAGTGAGACCAGGTAGAGTGCCGAGAACTAAGGCAGGGAAGAGAGTGAATTGCTTAACCACGTTGTGTATTATTGTTGGGCAGTTAATTCTAATGTTAACTGTTGGACATAATAATAATATTATAATATTTCAAGATCACCTCACCTGCATGATTTCTAACATCACAACCAGTCTGGGGCCAGTCATGATCCAGTATGTAACTTATGTGTGAAGTGTGATGTGGAAACTTAAAACCTTATGGTCAAATACTCTTAAGTATGAGACGTGTTGTGCCCAGTAGATAACTTCGAACAGCATTTGCATATTCATAGATACTGAATTTTTCAATGAGGGAGAATGAGGACATGTTATTGTCAGAAATTATAACTGGGTAAAAAATCAACATAAATGATTATTCGGGGCAAAGTATTTTCCTATGTCTTAAAGCACATCTGGAGCTGATTTTTAATCTGCAAATTAAGTGGAACAGGCGTAAAAAGTAGCTTAGAAGATATTTAAGTATAAGTACCTCACTTGAGTAAATGACTTTATTAATATTTTGACCAGTTCAGGTGAGAGAAAACCAATGTGTTGCATAAACGACACTTTCAGGTTCAGCACAGTGAAAGTCATTTAAAGAACCCGTGGGACTCACATGTTTATAGACTGTGCCTGTAAATCCGGTAAAAACACATAACAACGAGGTTACACTTTAACTCTTATTATTATTCATTAACGCTGCTGTGTCACAGTTACATTCAGCAGGTTGCTGTGACCCAGACAGTGGACGCAACGAAGCACTACAAGTGGAGAAAGCAGGAAATAAGGAACCTGAACTTGAGACATGTAAGACTCTAAATTTTCTTCCTTATTGTCAAGAACTTCTGTGAAAAGGCCAAAACCACCCATGTGTTAGTCTCAGTACTGTCTGCCTTATTCTGTCTGTCTGTCTCTGTCTGTCTGTGTGTCTGTGTGTCTGTGTGTCTGTGTGTCTGTGTGTGTGTGTGTGTGTGTGTGTGTGTGTGTGTGTGTGCGCGTATGCCTGCTCACATTGTACTGGAAGAGGAAGACCCCACAGAAGAGACTGAAGAGGTCAGCGGTGAGCAGGGAGAGGTTGACAGAGGTGGCGCTGCTCAGCTTCATCACTATGGGCATGCTGCTGTACAGAGTGTACATACACAACGCAAAGGCAGAGAACAGGAGCCCTGAGAGGAGAAATACCCAGATGTTATTTCACTCCTTGATATGACGGAGGCTCGTCTACAACCTAACCAGGTACAACACGGAAAAAAGATGCAAAAGAGTAATCTGAGAGAGTGATCTGTAGAGCTGAAAAAGACCAAAAGACCACTTATATCTGTATCTATGATCACACACTGCTCAGAATCCATCTATACAACAAAGACAGTAGCAACATCAATTAAACCAGACGAAGAGAAATCTTTGCAAACTCATCTAATGCTGCCTTATACCTGTTTTATCTGTAAAATGCTTCTGTGTGAGATGAGTACTGACCGACTTGCCAGTTCCACTGAATGTTGGCAACTTCATTGCGTTCCAGGATCAGCCTGCGTAACGAAAACGAAACAAAGCACCAGATTAACCATAATGTTGAATGAGTCCTAAGACCGATGACACCCACATACACTTACATCTGTACGGTGCTGATGATTGTACCAAACAGGCCGACCATGCCCAGGAACTCGACTCTGCTCAGGTTCTTCACTGTGTATTCCTGACTCACGTTAGACACTGCGTACAGCGTAGCACTGAGCAGCACCAAGCCGTCTCCCAGCAGGATGTTTGAGGCTGAGGAAGCGAGAGAAAAAGGAGCTATCAGGTGTAGAAAGAAAATCCAAACCTCTACAGACAGCAGACTTCAGAGATCATGAAATAAGGAGGATCTAGTACCACACTGACGACTTGTGACAAAGGACATGCAAGGAAAGTAATTGTGAACAATCGGTGTCGTCATTTACACAAAGATGCCCAAAAAAACGGTGACACATCCTGACAAAGAGCATCTGGAGATGACAGTTTATGTGAAAGTAGCCCTCCTTAATAAGCTCAGGTAGTGAGTTCTTACTGGAGCCCTGGTCTCGTCCAGCCAGCAGGTCAGCCCCCACCATGGCCCCCACCCCGAGGAGACAGGTGCAGACTGCTACATAATGGACCGGCCTGTAGCGTGTCTTCAAAACCCACCAGGACAGGATCATTAGGACCGGGACCACAAAGCAGTCCAACAGCTGGAAACAGGAACACAACCAGAAAGACATTTAGATCTAAACACAAACTCACACAGTTCAGTCCCAGGAGAAACTGGTGTCATCTCATGAAAAGTAGAGTTCCTTGAACAAATGGACACAGAAATCTGCTGACAGATTATTCATCATGACTAATGATATTTTGTACAGTCATTAAATTTGTCTGAGAAGGTGCACACATCTGTTTCTAAACCAAAGTCATACAGGATTTACTCTTATTTAAGAAACCTTCTTGAATTAATGAGCATTTTTAAAAGTGAAGTGAATTTTTATCTTTCACTTAAGTTCGAAACTCCAGCCATGAAACTCACACAAACACAGTCTGTACCCACCTGTACACTGGTGAGGGTGGTGTACTGGTATGCTTTAACCACTGCGTAGTTGGCTTCCACATCCACCAGCCCCAGCAGGAGGTACTTCCACCATCGGCTCCTCAGAATCTGAAAAATATTGCCATCCCCTGCGTTTTTAAAGGGGAACACCCCTGAACTTCAGTACTCGTTTGTTTCACCACCATGCCTGAGGACAGTTTGATGCTGTCCTCACTGTTGCTGTAGTTTATCTACAGAAATTTAGCATGTAACTTGAAATGATGCAATACTAAAAGAAACATGTAGTAATAATACTATGATTTAAAACAATTTCTCCAGCTGTGAAATTGACCCTGCGTGGTGGGATTACCTGTTCTACAGAGCAGCATGGTGGTGTAGGTGACACACAGCAGGGTGTAGTTCAAGAGGCTCTGCAGCATGGGCGTGTTCACCTGGAAGTTAGTGGCCAGGTACTGGGAGGTGATGGCTGTCCCACAGATGAGTGCGGCCAGGCCCTGACCCATGGCCAACGTCTTGGCCAGTTGCCTGAGTGAGAAGAGCGTGGCAGAAGTTAAAAGCTGCCAGGCACGTTCGTTTTTCAACACGATCCACTTTAAATATTTTTGGACTGGAGACGGGGGGAACACCCAGGCAGGCTCTGATCAGAGAAAATAAAATCTGCCAGTGAGCACCTCTGAGGTACATTCTACCTGGGTGGTTCAATCCACACAAAAACACGAGAGTAAAAAGTTGAAACAGTGAGTTGAAGTTGATCTTTGCTTCTTTTTTTTTCCAAATAAAAATGTGAATAGGATTTTCTAATAACTTTCTGGCAACCCGAAAGTTGTTCTTAACGATGTTTCATGACTGATTTATAAAGTCTTAGTAAATAACTTACTAACCAGTATGACATTAGTTACAGACTGTAAACTCTTCATAGAAAGTGCCTTCAATACCAGTAAAAGAACCACAGTATCAGACTGTTGACTGTGCTGAGAGACCTGGGCTCCAAAGACACATATAAATCTGTGGACTTCTCTTCCTCTCATCTCCTCTGTCCACTCACCAGGTGAAAACTTCCTTGGGGCTGAATTTCCGGATCCTCGCCATGAGTCTGGTGCTCTGGTTCTCGTAGCTCGTGTCCCTGGATGCATCTTCGGGCTGTTTAGCAGCCATGTTGCCTCAGCAGTGATGGTGGAATCCTCTCTGAGTTTAACTGTTACAAGCTTTTAACTCCTTGACCTTCAAGGTGCTGGAGCTGAATGATTAACTGACTCAGAGGGCAAAGATTACTCCTTCACTTATGTGTGTGTGTGTGTGTGTGTGTTTACAGTCATGTATTGAAGACAGCTGGCAGCTCTCAAAGATAAGAGCTGATGATGAAAGAAGTCATCAGTGTGCTTCCTCTTGTTTTCACTGTCATTGATGAGATAACTCATGTTGGAGGGAAAGTGCTTCATCATGGCCTTTAAAAAATTTTCATGGAAATGGCAAAACAAATTAAGTACATTAACTCAAGCATTGTATAATAATTGTATTATTATATCTGTATCAACAACCTAATAATGTGACACATAACTAGACTATTCAGTTCCTGGAGGAATTGTGGTGGGATTGCTGGCTTCTAGAGAGGCAGCTGACTTAATTAACTGGCAACTGTTTTAATAATCATTTATCATGCAACAATACCAAACATTTCATGACTCCAGCTTCTACAGCGTGTGGATTTTCTTGTAGTTATTTCAAGAATTTTTATTTTTATTTATTTTTTATAGGCTTGGTTTTGAAGTTTGGATCATTAGTTGCACCAAAAAAAAAAAAAAAAAAAAAAAACTTTGTGAAGGTTTCACTTTGGGCTCTGTGCTCAGATTTTGTTTTTCTTTTTTTAAATACATGACTGAATGAGAAAATGGAAATATTGATAAGCTGTAGTATTACAGAAGTTAGTTTGAATCATCTCCTCCTCAAACAACTACAGCAGTGGAACAGTGGAATGCAGTGGAAACAACAACAGTGCTTTGACTTTAATGCTTCAGTAATAATTATCTAATGATGATGGATAATAATCGCGGTCAAAAGAGATATTTTTCTTCTTTGTGTACTTTTCTTTATAACATTTTAAGTACGTTTTCCGGATAATACTTGAATACCTTAACTTGCTGTATTTTTAAGCGACATGATGATGTTGTGAGCTTTTTTTTTTACTGTCTATGGTTATGACCTAATCCCGAGTCGGCCGGAGCACCTGTCTCGCGAGATTCTGCGAGGTGATAAGTTGAAGAAACATGGCGACGTCTAATTTGTTAAAGGTAAGAAGCACTTGAATATTTCGTATATTTGAAATTTAAGTGCAGATTTAAACTCTTCGCCGTCCCACATTTTCTCTCTTATAGTCGATATATATATATTCGCCGCTATGGAACACAGATATGTGTTCTAATAGCGTAAATGTATGAAATAAAAGCACAAGTAAGTGCCTCTGAAGTCTCAGTTGTCACCGTTGTCGTTGTTGAATTCCGTCGGGTGTCCGTTTTCCCCAGCGGTTAATCCGCAGGCACCGAAATGAACCGAACAAGCTCTCAAACCCGACCAGTCTCCTCCACGGATTCTTAACCCAAACCCGAACCCCGGGCCGTTCACCCGGTTAGCCACTGCGGCCACAGCGAACCGCAGCCGAACACGCTCCGTTTCGAGCCCTAAACCACAACACCGGAGACCCGGTTCGAGGGGAGAATTTACCCCGACACCGGACCCGCTTTGTCCTGTCAGCGACACTAACGGTAAAGCTCCTATGCTTGCCCGCTAACTTTCTTTCAAAATGATAAATACTCCGTCTGTGTCCAGAAGGCCCCGAGAAGCTTCATCTGTTAATGAGTTCGCTGTGGACCGCTCAGGTAAACTCGGTCCCCCACCCTCTTTTTTTTCTTGGTGTGATCTTATTGACCCTGGATATAAATACTGAAAACAAGCCTTCGTATTGATAGTATCGATACTTTGGAAAACAATCCGCCCACACCGACAGTAAACATTATATTCCAGGGGTCGGGAGCAGGCAGATTGGGCGTGTTAGGGTGAGGCTGGGGTCACGTCAAGCATGATGAGAGATGACTGGGATAAGGTTCGGCTCAGGTTAGAGTACGACAGGAATCCCGTGGAGGTGGACAGTAGATGCAGAACACAGCAGTGGGTCATTGATCCTCTTTAACCCCTCTGACCCTTCACCTCCATCCTTACAAACCTGTGTCGTGTGGAACATAATTCCCCAAATGTCCACAATAAGATACACAATAAGTATGATCTGATTCATTTCCTGAGGGGCCCCAGGCCAAGAATTGGTTGTTGGGCCCCTGCTGACATTGTAAAGTAATTGCTTTTCTTTTCCTCACGTAACCCAGCCAGTCGGTCAATGCAAGGCTCCCACTTTAGCCAGTTTGCTAATCCTGGATAGACTTGTACAACCTAATAAGCGTGATAATACTTGTGATATGAAAAGCAGCTTGCTTTAGCTGAGGTAAGATTATTTAAAACTATAAAAATCTATTCTATGGCAGTAACATTTGAAAATGTAATCAGTCTTTAAATCGCAGCCCTTGGTCTGTCTTCATTCTTTATGTATGTATTGGTGATTTCTGTTTGTATTCTCTCTCCTTTCTCTCTGCCAACATCTCCGCTCTCACTGCTGCTTTTCATCGTTCCCTGTCGTCCTCCCACTCCACCCATCCCATTTCTCTCCTCCAGAACAAGGGGTCCCTGCAGTTTGAGGACAAGTGGGATCTGATGCGACCCATCGTTCTCAAGCTGCTCAGACAGGAGGCCGTCACCAAGCAACAGTGGTTTGACTTGTTCTCGTAAGAGATGCTCCCTGCTCTGTCCCTTCTCTCTGCTTTCTTTGAGACAGTGCTCCAGTGCAGGATCAGCACATCCCAGTTGCCTTAGTTTGGAGTTTTTCTGTGTTAAATAACTGACACACAGAAAAACTGGAGCAGTTTGATAAAACACAACTGTACAACAAGGGAGCCACAACTATAAACTAAAACCACTCATGTCTTACTTTTGACACAGACTCTGTCTACAAGACGGCAGATAGAGGATGGAGGACCAGTCATAGATGATATTCTACTTTATCGGTGTAAATTTCCAGTTCATTTTCAATTAATCCAATTGTTTAGATCCAGATGATATAGAGTCAGTTTTTGGAACTCCTAGGCAGTTGCCCATTTGACCCTTTTTGTAATGCATCCTTTGATAAGGTTCATATTTTTTATACTATTTATGTTGCCATTATTTGTTATCAGTCTTTTGTTGTTTAAGCGACAGATGGGCTTAGATTTTACCAGCAGGTGTTGTGTTTTATATAATTCCTGCACAGTGTCATAAAGTTGAAGGTGAGCCTGCTGTGGGATGTGTCTGAGATGGAAGTTTGTCGTTTCCAGTGCTTGATCTCACTGCCTTGTTGAATAGAAAAATATATACTGGGTTAGAACCACTGGTGTTTTGATGCAGGATGCAGATTCACTTTGTCATTCACAAATAATAATAAACTTGAATTAACTTTAGTGACGTCCCATTTCCTTCTTGTCTGCCAGAGATGTCCATGCTGTTTGTCTATGGGACGATAAAGGACCAGCCAAAATCCACCAAGCCCTCAAAGAGGACATCTTAGACTTCATCAAACAAGCACAGGCTGTAAGTAGTGTGTGTGTGTGTGTGTGTGTGTGTGTGTGTGTGTGTAAAGTGTTATAAAACTGTCAGAACATCCATAGTCTTGGGAAAAACTGCTTTGTTGTGTGGATGCTGCTTTTCATTACCATGTCTCCTTTTGAAAGTGATAAACATGTAGAGCACTTGTTGCAAAGAACAGTTTGGTTCATAGGTATTTATATATAAATATTTATTGGTTGACCTGTATCACCTCTAACTTTTGCCTGCATCTGTTGCCATGGCAGCGGGTTCTGAGCCACCAGGACGACACAGCGCTGCTAAAGGCTTACATTGTAGAGTGGAGGAAGTTCTTCACCCAGTGCGACATCCTGCCTAAACCCTTCTGTCAGTTAGAGATCACGCTGATGGGAAAACAGGGCAGCAACAAGAAAACAAACATGGAGGACAGCATCGTGCGCAAGGTGAGAGGAGATATTGATATCTGAGTCGAAAAGGTGATCAACAACACGCACAAAGAATAAAAGGAGGAGGTCGGAGGAGAGGTGATGAGAAGCAGCAAGATGGAGAGATGGAGGAAATAACAAGATACGGAGGAGAACAGCAGTGTGGACAGCAACACTTTGCTTAGTAGTTGAAAGAAGCAGGAGGGGAATAGATGAATAGAAGACAAAGAAAGCAACACGTAGAAATGACCTGAAATCCTAAGAAACTAAAGCACATTGAGAAGACAGGAGAAGATAAAGAAATGAGTTTGTGAGATGAAGAGGAAATGTGGCTCACTGGGAGGAAAACATTGCATTCCTAAATGATAGGTGTCTCTTCTTGGTTTTTAGATAAAGGAGGGTAACTTAGTGTTTGACATTTCTGGTGCACCTGATGCATTTATTACTGCCCCTGCCTTATTTTTCCAGCTGATGCTGGACACGTGGAACGAGTCGATCTTTTCCAACATTAAAAGCCGCCTGCAGGACAGCGCCATGAAGCTGGTACACGCTGAGAGGCTGGGGGAGGCCTTCGACTCCCAGCTGGTTATAGGAGTACGGGAGTCGTACGGTAAGACAGGCAGAAATAAACACATGGCAGAGCACAGACACACAGAGACAGACAAAATGGCACAGGCAGAAATAATAGAGATACAGTAGTGATTTCAAATTTATCCAAATAAATAAACCCATCTGTGTTTCTACTGTACTTATAAGTAGGATGAGATATCAGAAAAAACAGAAAATGAACTGAATACTGTGACGGCCAGTAAAAAAAAAAAAACCCACTGGAGTTAATGACCACTTTGTGTCCCACTCTCTGTCCTTTTCTTACACCAGTGAACCTGTGTTCCAACCCAGAGGACAAGCTGCAGATCTACAGGGATAACTTTGAGAAAGCCTACCTGGACTCAACAGAGAGGTTTTACAGAACACAGGCACCGTCCTACCTGCAACAGAACGGCGTCCAGAACTACATGAAATACGTACGCCACAGTAATATGGATTATTACAAGTAAAAGGCTTGATTGATGTCAGTAACAAATTATCTGATGAAGAGATGTAGTTTGATGTAGGTTTTAACTGACGGATGGAGCCATATATACTCCTGATAGCCGGGGTAAATAGGTAACTGCAAACATGCAAGATGATGATGAAGATGAATTTCACTGTAATATAGGATTCGGCTAAACTTTATAGACAGAAATACCCAGAGTTACAACCTTCTCTGGGCTTATGAGAGAGTTGTAATTGTTTTGTTCATTGTTTGTATAGCCTTAATTTTTAGTATCTGTGTTTTGTGTTTGTGTGTGTCTCCCTGCAGGCAGATGGAAAGCTGAGGGAAGAGGAGAAGAGAGCACTTAGATATCTAGAGACACGTCGAGACTGTAACTCTGTTCAAGCAGTAAGTGTCAGGATCTGAAGTATGGAGTGAGTATATAGATGTAGAACAGTATTACAGAGCCTGACCCATACTTTAAAAACTCTGATAATTATACATCAGCAAATATTTGTTCTTTTTCTAACATAGACACGAGTGAATGAAGCTTTAAACGAGTTTGACCTCTGTGTGATGTCTGTTCTCTGTGTATCCCACAGCTTATGGAGTGTTGTGTGAATGCTCTGGTGACCTTGTTCAAAGAGACCATCTTAGCCGAATGTCCAGGGATGATCAAACGCAACGAGACAGACAGTGAGTGCTGCATGAGCCAGGCAGACTTTATAAACAGAGAGAACCTCTCCCGGTGTTGTATGGTCTCCTGCCATGGAGGCAAAGTCTGGTGGAGCCTGCTGTTTTGGGTTCAGCCGGTCTGCTTCCCGTCCTGTGTGTAACACTGGTTTCTTCTCCCTGGAGCAGAGCTGCACCTGATGTTTTCGCTGATGGACAAGGTTCCCAGCGGGATTGAGCCAATGCTGAAAGACCTGGAAGAACATATCATCAATGCTGGACTAGCAGACATGGTGGCTGCTGCCGAGACTATCACTACTGTATGTTACTGCACGCGCTTAGCACCTCTCCTCAGACTCATGTTCAGCTTATACATGTTGTCATGATTTAACCCAAACCTTTAAGGTATTTATACTGTAAACAAACAGGTAAATGGTGGTGCTACAGGGTAAAAACATGTTTGTGTTTGTGTGTGCGTTTGTGTGCGTGTGCATGCGCGTGCGTGCGTGTGTGTTTGTCCAGGACTCTGAGAAGTATGTGGAGCAGCTGCTGACTTTGTTTAACCGCTTCAGTAAGCTGGTGAAGGAGGCCTTCCAGGACGACCCCCGCTTCCTCACAGCGAGAGATAAGGTCTGTGTTACCTGAAGGATCGCACCGAAACGTGTTTGATAACCAGCTAAATGAAAAGGAGAACAATTTAAATGTTATACATACATCTTCTCTGCCTTCAAGAGATTTGAGTTCTTTACAACACAAGCAGGCACATGCACTGGAGACGCTGGGGCAGGGGGCTACCTAGTAAGGTGCCCGGGGAGCTGGGGGGATCAGTGCCTTGCCACCGCTGCCCCCCCCCCATGGTTATGTTCTCACATTGTACTGTGACGACACCACATCACAAATCAAGTAGCTGTTGACTTGTTGAATTGTCAGATTGATGGCACCCTAACCCCTGTGCCACCCCATGCCCCCTTTAGACACACCCCTGGTGCTGTGTTCTGTTGTGGCAGTGGTGGCGGTCACGTTGACATGTTGTGTGTTTCCTGTCCCCTGCAGGCTTACAAAGCTGTTGTCAATGATGCCACAATCTTCAAACTGGAGCTGCCTATGAAACAGAAAGGGTGAGGCTGCACAGTCTGTGTTATGCTTGTAGGTGTGGAATGGCTCAGAGGTAGTCACACTGTTGTGGTCTGTATGTAAGCGTGTGTGTGTGTGTGTGTCTCCCCATTCAACCAGTGTGGGTATGAAGACTCAGCCGGAGTCAAAGTGTCCAGAGCTGCTGGCAAACTACTGCGACATGCTGCTGAGGAAAACCCCGCTCAGCAAAAAACTCACCTCGGAGGAAATTGAGCTCAAACTTAAAGAAGTGGTGAGTTAGCCAGGTCCTTGCTAAACACGGCTAAACCCTCTCACCTTCCCTTTTTCCTCTGCTCTGACACTGATCTGTTCTTTTTTCTGTGCTGGTCTCTGCTCGCAGCTCTTGGTTTTGAAGTATGTCCAGAATAAAGACGTGTTTATGCGTTACCACAAAGCTCACCTGACCAGGCGGCTCATTCTGGACATTTCAGCAGACAGCGAGATTGAAGAGAACATGGTGGAGTGGCTGAGAGTGAGTAGCACTTTTCTAAAATCCTTTGTCAGACACTCAGACAGAGAATCAATTCACAGTGCAAGAGCTGGTCTGGGATCTGTGGCACCAATGTTATATAAGAGACTCAATACACAACCAACATCATACTTACCTTCATCATACATTTAAAATGTTCCATTAGCGAATCAGCAGGAGATTTTAGTGCAAAGCAGTTTCAAGAAATGTGATGATATGATGACAGGAGTCTGTTCGCTGAGATGAGAAAACTCTTTACCTGTGCTGTGGAAAATCTGTCGTCAGGCCTGGGTGAAAGAAAAGAGGCATGCATTGAATTCATTTCTCCTTTGCCTCGTTGTCCTCTGTGTGCGGTTGTAGGAAGTAGGTATGCCCGCTGATTATGTGAACAAGCTGGCCAGGATGTTCCAGGACATCAAGGTCTCAGAGGATCTCAATCAGGTCTTCAAAGAGATGCACAAACACAACAAGCTGGCACTGCCAGGTACAGCACACACACACACACACACACACACACACACACACACACACACACACACACACACACACAGCAAGCTGACCTCATCACTACAAGTCATGCAAACATATTTTTTATCAACTCGCAGCATGGTTTTCTCTCTTTTTCCTTTTTTAAAGCTCTTCTCTCTGTTTTTTCTCTGCAGCGGACAGTGTGAACATTAAGATCCTGAACGCTGGAGCTTGGTCACGAAGCAGCGAGAAGGTTTTTGTCTCGCTGCCCACGGAGCTGGAGGACCTGATCCCTGAGGTGGAAGACTTCTACAAGAGGAATCACAGTGGTCGCAAACTCCACTGGCATCACCTCATGTCTAACGGCATTGTGAGTAGAGAAGTAGACAGTAGATGGTGTAGGGTTCCTGCTGCCATAAGGAGCCAACAGTCAGAATCTCATGGGGGGAAATATACAGCCTTCTACACGTCTGCTTGTTTCTTTCTTCCCATGTAGTGGTCTGTTGACTAAGATTGCAGACTGTTGTTTTTTGTTTCTCCTCCCCTCTGCTCAGATCACCTTTAAAAACGAGGTGGGTCAGTACGACCTGGAGGTGACGACGTTCCAGCTGGCCGTGTTGTTCGCCTGGAACCAGAGACCCAGGGAGAGAATCAGCTTTGAGAACCTCAAACTGGCCACAGAGCTGCCTGATGCTGAGCTACGCCGCACACTCTGGGTGAGACATGGGAAACCTTTACTGGATTACAACACTTACTGAGGTTAAACACATGCCTGTGTGGTACGCCTGTACCACACAGGCAGCCATCAGATTTCAGTATCACTGATATTTGTACGCAGGACTCTTGGTACAAATAAAAGCACACAGGACACCTTTAGGATCAAAACTTCCCTTCATCCATAAAAACACCAGCGAGAGCAGAACAGAAGCTGCAGAACACATGATGAATTATTATTTTTTTGTATTTTATAAGACAGATAATCAGAATATGTTCCACTGTGTCAGAGACAATGTGAATGGTGGTCTCATTAATGTAAGCTGACTGTATTCATGGTAGTTAGCGTCTGTAGGAGTGGAATATACACACTAGCTGTATTTATGACCTCAGTACTGATGATGTTTTACAGCTTAAGATTGATTTCTTCTTCTCTCTTCTCCCTGTTCAGTCTCTGGTTGCCTTCCCCAAGCTGAAGAGACAGGTGTTGTCCTATGACCCTCCGGTTAACTCGCCCAAAGACTTCACAGACAGCACGCTCTTCTACGTCAACCAGGAGTTCTCCCTCATGTAGGTTATGGTGTTTGTAGAAATGAGAAAAAAAGATATACATGTATACTTCCTGTCTCATTTTATTTTTATTTTTAATACGTAGCAAACGACTTGTTCTCCTAAAAATACTTGTGATACTGAAGAATGTGGAGGTTTTAAAGTTCCCACTGACCCATGATTCTGTTCGGCTCAGACGTGTTTGCGTACATGCATGTAGGCAAATGGTGTCAAACATTGATTGTTTGTGTCCTTGTGCATGTGCGTGTTATTTTCCCAGCAAAAACTCCAAAGTCCAGAAGCGGGGAAAGATCAATCTGATTGGTCGGCTGCAGTTGACCACTGAGCGAATGAGAGAAGAGGAGAACGAAGGAATTGTTCAGCTCAGAATACTCAGAACTCAGGTAAGAAACCGCAGCGCTCACATTTCCTGTTCTCCAGCTTTTCTTAGTTGAAATGCGGTTCATGTTTTTTTTCCCCGTTCAGGAGGCCATCATACAGATCATGAAGATGAGGAAGAGGATCAGCAACGCCCAGCTGCAGACAGAGCTGGTGGAGATCCTGAAGAATATGTTTCTGCCGCAGAAGAAGATGATCAAGGAGCAGATCGAGTGGCTCATCGAACACAAGTACATAAAGAGGGACGAGGCGGACATCAACACCTTTATCTACATGGCCTAGGCAGCAGCTGAGGCTGTGCTTTCTCGCTGTGTCTTTTACTCCTGGCTTGTGACTGGCGCTTTAAAAACATGCAAGAGGAGAAGGAGTGTGAGAGAAAGGAAAGGGGTGACGTTCAGGAGGGAGTGTGCTGAAGGACAAGGAAGGGCCTTTTCAACAATGATGTGGATTTTTTTTGTGTTTGTGAGACGCTGGTGTGTTATCAGAGTGTTATTTCAAGGCGCAAGCGCATTTCGGGCTGCGCTTGTCTCTGCTGCCCCCCAGTGTCCGATCAGGGTACAGGGACAACAGTGTGCGTCGTCTGCCGTCAGCTCAGAAGAAAAGAAACAGTGACCTAATTAAAGTATAAATACTTCCTGCCTTACTTTCATCAGCAAGGACTGCAGAAGAAGAGGAGGAGCAGTGAGGAGGGAAAGGAGGACAAATACAAGCTGAGATCAATCTGTTGCTTTCACCTGATGCGGCAGCTGCCGTCGCAGTGGCAGCCATTTTGCATCCTTCTATTCTACATTGGTCTCACTTCTGCACAGGGAATGCAAAAAGCCACGAGTGAAAGCTGCCACTGAGGAGGAGCGACGTGGAAGGAGAGACTAGTTCAAACTACCAAGGAGTATTTTGCCAAATTATGTGTGTGTGTGTGTGTGCGTGTGTGTGTGTGTGTGTGTGTTTGGGGTTTGGGTGCATGGTGTGTATCTGGTCTTTTAAATGTGTGTATGTGTGTGCACTTTCAACAGCATGCTGCTCTGTGATTTATAATTTTTTTTTGTTGAGTGGAGGATCTGTCACACTGTCAGAAACACGTGGGACATGAAGATCAGGCGTTTAAATACATTTATTTCTTTTTCCGGCTCATGTTTCAGGTGACGGGTGTCATCAGATGACCCCCCCACCCCCCCCTCTTTTGTGTGGGACAATGATCGAACTGAGGAACTATTTATTTAGCGTGTAAAACCCTGTGAGACTGAGTACCAGCTCAATGCATCAGAAAGTGACACGACTAAAATTGTGACCAGGTGCAGTTTTTAAAATAAAGCGTGGGAATAAAATAGAAACACAAATTCATACACACACACCAGACCGAAGCTCAATTACTGAATTTTTACCTCCTTAATCCACGGAGAGTGTCCTCCTTTGCACAGTGTAGTCAGAGGGAACCACACGTGAACGAGCTGCTGTTGCCCTCACACAGATTCAACACGCAGCACACAGAAAGGTCGCCTGCTTCAACACAAAGCAGCCGTTTGCTCACATATCATATATCCATTCAGTTTTACTTTATCAGACATTTTTCATGGTCAAATGATCTCAGAATGAATTTGTGCTCAAAATGTTCAGTTCAAATTCGGTATGAATTTGATGAACTGGATATTAGTCTGATAATTAACAAGGAACTGCTGCACAGAAATGTCCGAAAATATGATTGAATTCATCTGTGAACAGTGTCTCCATGACACGCTGTCGTTTGTCCATCAGCACTGACACTTTCATTTGTCCACTGTAAAATGTCCGGCCCAGTACGTGTCTTTAAATTATTAAAAAATAATGATGATGATGATGATGGAAACAGAAACAACATTGTGAATGGGCTCAGTCAGGCAGCTGACGTGGGACATGGGGTCAGCGGAGGTCAGTATGGAGGATGGGTTACTGGCAGAGAGCGTGAAATCAAGATAGAAGCTTTAAAAAAGAGTTTTAGCCCAAAATGAGGCCTTTAACATTTACTAAACTTTAAAACTGTACATGTGTAGAAGGACAAACTTAATTTTATAAAACTGATGAAGTTTTCCGTCCTCTGAAAAGTTTACTTCAGTGTTTAAAACTTCATCATGTGACAAATCACCTTGATGTTTTGCTGCAGGGAGCACAAAATCATTTCATTTATTTAGAATCTTAGATTGAATCGTGTTTCTCACAGCTTTTGTTGAAAGCCTGGTGGCGTTCAGATCTCCACAGACAAACTTCCAGCATTAAAATGTGTTTTTATGTTTTTTTTTCAGAGGCAGTTATAGGGAGTTGACAGGTGGCGTTTGTGTGTCCTCTAAGGACTGAATTGCTCTTAAAAACATGTTTGTTTGTTTTTTACGTTAAAGCACCTGATATGGTCACACCCACACTGGCGCAGTGCTGAATGTCACACTTGCTGGATTGTGTTGCTGCCGTCTTTCTGCTGCTTAGATGTTTAATTTCCACAGCAGGTCCCTGGGCTTGTTCTGCGCTGTCAGTGAACACTGGGTCAGCTGCAGAAACTTTAGCACAGTGAGTTAGAAAAAAAAAAAGCTGCTGAGTCAAAACAATACTACATATAATACTACAGTTGCACTGAGATCACTGAGAACAGCGGTTTACTCCACAGGCATTCTGGACGAGCTCAAGTTTACATAATCCTAGATTTTTGTCACCCTCGCTCCTAAAAGTGCTGCTGAGGTTAAATTATTCTGTGAGTGTCTGTTGTTCTGCTCTGGTTTTGGATTTTCTGTGAAACTAAAACATCAAATCCTGTGAGAAATGAGGAGGAAGAAAGACAACAGTGAACACGTGGGGTTGGTTTTTTTAAAGATATTTATTCTATATTTATGAAGAATGTTACTCTGTCAACTGAAATGTTTTTGTTTTCTTTTTGAAAGATGTTTTCTTAGTGTACGTTCATAGCACTGACACAGTCCTGAGATCCACAGTATTTATTTAGCACAAATCTGTTTAAACTTTACTTTTAATCACAGAAAAAAAAAAAGTTTAGCTCGATCTAATTCACTCTTCATGTCAGTGATTCGATTCATACCTGCAGTATCTCAAAATGCTGAAATAGCCTTTCACTGTCTGATGAACCAGGGTGCTGGTAATAATCACATTTACATGTTCAGCTCTTTTCTTTGTGCCTGAGATGAAACAAACGCCTCTGTCCGTTTTTTTTCACCCTTTTACACCTTCGTCTCAGCGGAGGACACTGAGTCCCAGTGAATTAGAACATTTTGAATGTCAGTTCTTCATTCAGCTTTAACACAGTGAGCTCCACTCATTTAGCCAATAAATTAAACTAAATGCTGGTTTGTATACGCACTGTCTGATTCACGTGTTTATTTTAGCCACTGAGGACTTTGTGCCTCTGGTTTCTGTTCAGCGTGAAGTGAATCCACCCCAACAGTGACTGAACCTGCTGCTGGGTGAGGAGTCACACCGTCACACAGGGACCAGTTCCTACAGAATATGAGGTAAACTAGGAAAATGAGGGAATTAATAAAATAACACAATAATATTTGGGGTGGATTTTTCTTTTAACCACTTTTTTTTTAACAAATTTTCCCTTTGAGCATTTTCCCTCTGCTCGCTCTTTTTTTAATTAATAATGAAATACTTGTGTATCGCCCTTGTGAACTTCTGCAGGAGAAATTCAACCTTTTAAATCAGTACAAATACAAACAGCTGGAAACAAAAACAATGTGAAAGTACAAAAAATGATCTGAGTTCAGATTCAAAGCCGAAAAACTCAGCACAGTTGTTTATCGAGTTACGTGTGTGTGTGTGTGTTTTCTGCTTTGGATCTGTCCTCAGATGTTCAGAAAAATAATTCTTTTTTCCTTTGTGTGGCCTCATCTTTACAAACTTTATTTAGACTCTTCAAACGTTTATTTTTTACAGACACCGATGGTTCACACATTATCATAACAATGATCCTCTGGCCAGGTTTGAATTTGGCCAATACTTTCGTTCATGACCAAATAGCTGCTAAACTCATCACACCTCCATCTGCCCCAGCTATTAGCATGGTGAACATGTGTTAATACCTGCTAAACCAGCTGAGCATGTTAGCATGCTGTTGTTAGTATTGAACTCAAACCACCACTGTGCCTGGGCACAGCTTCACTGAACTGGAGTCAGACTGCCAGACTTGAGTTTCCCCGACAGAAGTTTTTCACCGGTTGAATGACAAATACGAGCTTTGAAATTATTTCTGAACATCATCTCACAATCTCTAATTCTTATTCCAATTCTTATTTGTCCTACCTATTTACACACATGAGGTGGACTGAATATTAGAAACACTTCTCAGTATAATGCAGTTTTCAGTGCCATCACTAACACTATGAAGTCTGTGCTCAAACATATGATTGAATAAACTGAACACAGAAATGTATGTGAGTTCTGGGATCACTGTTTTTATGTTGTTGTTTTTGTTTTTTTTCAGGTATTTACTAATCCAATAAATCACAATTTTTATTTTTTAGTCTGATCATCAGACTGAATGATGCTTTTATCCACAGCTTGATAGACTTACAGCACAAACGTGTGATCTACCAGTATGAAGCACAGCTAAAAGAAATGACCTTGCAATTAATAAATATTTATCACCTCCCTCCATTGTAACTTTTTGTTGTTCTAAACACAGGTACTGCTCTTATTTACTGCCATTCTTATTACACATTCTGTATTTTAAGCCATGTTAAGCAACAGATGAATGTGCTGTGTTTAGTCCAATCAGTAATCAGTATTAGCTGCTTTGACTGGAACTGAATGTGGATTTTATCCTGTGAACAGGGCTGTGGTTGCTTTGGGTTTATTTTCAAACGCTGTTCTCACCCAGTGGGTGGGGTGTGTGTGTGTGTGTGTGTGTGTGTGTGGGGTGGGCGGGGTACTTACCTGTAGCCTTGCACGATGACAAAAGTTGAACTGAACACAATCAGTCACAGCGTAAACCAGCAGAATGTTTACCACCACATCAAATAAAGACATTACACTTTTAATTTTGGGGTGTGTGTGTGTGTGTGGGGGGGGGGGGGGGTTACTTTTGTGTGCTGCATTGTTTTGCTTGTGCTTGTTTTATTTCCTGGCAAAATAAAACCAACTGTAAAGACAGAGATGTGTGTTTTCTTTGCTCTTTTCATTTCTTGATGAGTCTCTGTTGTCACTGGAAGCAGATGCAGACAACAAACGCAGGCTGGATTATGATTTTATGCTTTGATTCAGTGAGAAGCTTTGCTAAATCAAATTCTGGTCTGAAGTACATCAGTAAACTAAAAGGAATTCATTTATTCTTATAATAAAAAACAGAAATACCTGTGGCCTATCCTTATGATGCAATGCAGTTCAAAAACAGTTTCAATAAAGTCTGAACATTATAACCTTCATGAAGGAGGATTCACTAGAGGACTGTTGTAATAGACTGCATTAGTTCTAACTGGGAGTTCCTAATAAACTGACTACTGAGTGTAAACTTGAGTATTAGTAAACGGTGTGTTAGCCATAAATAAACCCGTGAACACAGACAGGAGACGGTGAGCGTGTAGGCTGTGGTAGCACCGGTGTCACGCTGATGAGTTTGATGGGTTCAGTCACGCTCAGCCACTGAGCCAACATGTGCGAGCCAAAAACACCGGGACGTTCCTTTAAAAAGAAAAAAGGAGGGGGGAAAAGGAACGTTTCACTTTTGCCGGTCTGGTGGGGGGTAGGGGGTGTCATGTTTACCATTTTCTTCGCACGATTCAATGCTGGCTAGAATAATAGACATATTATATAAACAAGATATTCCATATTGTTTTCATCTTTTGTAAAAATGCGTGTATGCAAACATTTTCCTGTGCATGGAAACGTTTTTTTTCCCTAATATACCCGCATAAAACGATGGTATCGCCCACTTCCCGGAAACGCCGGCGATAGCTGAGACCCCGGTGTTGGAGAAGCAGGTGGAACTGATTTAACAGACGGAGAGTGGGAAACTGGAATAAAGTAAGTGTTTGGAAGAGTTTAAACGACTTAATCTAGTGTTGATTATTAACGCAGGCAGTATCTGAAACGGAGCGTGGATTGGGTTCAGGTATTTGTGATGAGCGTGTGTGTTGTTAGCAGTGTAGCTAGCTAACGTTAGCATTGTAGCTCTAACACTCGCAGATCTAACAAACAAAAGAAGAGTCCCCGCAGCGAAGACTGGTGTCAAACTGACAATCCGTGTTCTGTCTTCTAATTTAAGTTTCTCTGGCGATTAATTGACATCCAGTGTCGAGTTCTGGCCTCGATTTGTAACACAAGGCATCCTCTAACCGTTAGTCGCGTTTAGCTAGCAGCAGCGGAGCAGTGTTAACGGTAATGTAGCACCGTCATCAGTGTCCGAGCTCACAAACATAGCAGACACCCTGCAGACGTGTTCAGCGTTATACTGTTCACTGTTCATGGACGGATTATGAGAAGATTGGGCTCTGGGCACAGGCAGGTACAGAACCCCCCCCCCCCCCCCCCCCCCCTCACCCCCCACAGACTGGACCAGACACACAGTGACTCTGAGCGACGTGGTTGCATCTTTCAGTGGTGGAAGTGCTCAGATCTTTAACTTAAGTAAAAGTACAAATAAAAATACCAAAACAAGTGCATCGTGGCCCAATTTCTGTCCCTATCAACCACGAGACCTCAAAACATGAGAGAATAAGGCCCAGGTTAAAACAGTTATCCTTTAATGAGATGCTGTTTCCTGAAGTTTCCTGTAGGTTAATGAGAAGTTGAAAAGTAAGTCATGTCAGGGTTGAGGGTTGTGTGTTTGTAAATGTTCTTCTTTGGCTTGACATTTAGAGCACGATGATATGTTGCATGTGTTGGTTATTTGTCTCACAGGAACAAGCTGTGCCGCCTGTCAGACATCAGAACCGTATCAGAAACGCTGGACGAGCTTATAGGTAGTTGTGTCCATTTCTAAACATAGTTGACACAAAAAATATAATCCAACATTTATGCAGTGATCATATTGCTGATCTTGGCAGTGCAGTGTCTTTATCCTAATATCTTCATCTCAGTGTTGTTTAGAGACTTTTTTACCTGATGATTTAATTTTCTTCTTTTCTAGAATCTTTTAGATTTGAATGGACAAGGCAGCCAGAAGTACACAGGTAAGACCTGCACCTTCTACATTTTATCCCCTATTCTATCCCTATTGGCTTGTGGATGTGTTATCTCACTATGTGCCAACATGTGATTTAAAAAGAAATCTTCTCCTATGTGTAGTCCAGCTAATGAAGCCTGCTAAAGGTTCAGTGATGCCTGTGAAGAAGAAGAGAAAGCTCCCTGATGCAGATGATAATGAGCACAAATGTAAAATTACAAGGTAAACAGACACACTGTAACTCTCTGTGGTTGCATCATTCACTCTTAATTGTTTTTGTGTTTTGCGTCTCAGTCAGATTGTTTTGCGGTGTGTGACTCAGTCTGGGTCCTGGGTGTGTTTTGTGTGGGATGTTGGGCAGACCTCAGATCAGAGGCTCTTTTCTGGAGAGGAGGGCCAATGGCTGAGTCTGCTGTTGCCCGAAAAAGGCCTGGCAGGGTTGTCTTTCACGTGGCAGCGTGCACACTGAACCCCTCACCTTCTCATTTCCCCTAAAGTGTGTTTGTGTGTGTTGAGGGAATGTGAGTAGATGAGTGTGGGTTCATGGTCCATGTCTTTTTACTTACATCTGAAGACTGTCCTGACTCAACTGTTGTTCCATGTGAGAACTATGAAACTGTTAGCATGTCAACATCGACCTTTTGTGTTAAACGTGTGTCACCTGAGTTAGTGACGACTCGTTTTCTTGAGCTGAGTTTATTTTAAAACTTTCTCGCAGTTTCACCCGACCTCAGATCCGTGGTGCGAGGCCGATCAGCGCTGACAAACCCTTCTCCAGTAAGAAGTGCCTGGCCTGGTTCCACGAGTACGCCGGCCCCGACAAGGTGGTCGGTCCAGAGGCCATGGAGAAGTTCTGTGAAGACATTGGAGTGGAACCAGAGAATGTGAGCGCCACACCTTGGGCAATCAGTTACCAACCCCATATATGCATAAGTATATTTATAAATAAGCCATTTACCTGCTAGAGTTCTGACTAAACCCTTGAAGCTGTTCTGTGTGCAGATTAAAGTAGCAGGTTATTTCTCAGCCCTGTCCAGCCAAGGCTCCTCACTGTGCTTCAATGTGTGTTTGTTGCCATTTTTGTATTTTTTATAACTTGTGTGTTTTCATAACTAGTTTTAGTTCTAAACTCCTTTATTTTAACTCCCTTTATTTCCACTGCATTGGGGAAACAGCGTGGTGACTGAAGATCTTCCATAACACGGCTTAAACTCTCTGCCTCTCTCTTTGTTACAGATTATCATGTTAGTTTTAGCGTGGCATCTAGAAGCAGCAAATATGGGGTTCTTCACAAAAGAGGAGTGGCTCAGGGGAATGACGTTATTACAGTAAGAAAACCTTTGTTTCATTTTCAGTTAGAAATGAGACTTTCTCCTTTTCTCGTCTCTCACATTTAGTTTCTGTCTCCTGAGCATGAGCTTCACCTGCTTGGTATAAGCAGGTTTATATTTCTCACACACACACACCTTTATACCTCTATCTTTGGGCAGACGTTCATTGATATAATGTATTGCAGAGCCCCTTACTCTAACCCTGATTCTAACCTGAACCCTAAAACCAGGTCTGAACCCTCAAACAGACCTTTGAAGGCCAAACTGTCCTGACTCTTTAAACTGGTTCTCACATAGACACACACACACACACACACACACACGCAGTGAGCACAGATGAGGCTTCTGACCTCTCTGTCTTCTGTTATCTGCAGGCCTGTATGAAAAGCTGTTGAACACTGTGTGTATGTGTCTTTCACACGTGGTCCTTCACCTGTTCACAGGTGTGACGGCACGGAGGGGTTACAGAGCAAACTGGATTACCTTCGCAGCGAGCTCAACGACTCTGTGGTCTTTAAAAACATCTACAGATACGCCTTTGACTTCGCCAGAGTGAGTCTGCTTTCTTCTTTTTGTTTGTTTGTTTGTTTCGAGAGTAACTGAACACCCCCTGAACACGTTGTCTTTACTCGAGACAACAGTCAAACCCTTTTTACAGCGTGAAAATCCTGTCTGATGACTGTGACGCCCGTCACTTCGACTGCCTGGATTGTATTTTGTTGTCTCACTGGTCCCTGAAACACACCTAACCTCTCGTCTTTTTCCAGCACTGCTGAGGTTACTTACTGAGATTTTAATACAGAAATGTGCACCCTTCTTTTCCACAGGCAGATTAAATGTTGCCTAAGAGCTCTAGAACTGTGACCAGCAGCAGGATCCAAACAGAGGCTGAAATTCAACTGTTAGTGTCTCTGTGTGTCTCATCATCAGGATAAGGACCAGAGGAGTCTGGACATGGACACGGCTAAATCCATGCTGGCTTTACTGCTGGGAAGAACATGGCCTCTCTTCCCAGTCTTCCACCAGTTCCTGGAGGTAAATCCCTTTGCTCTTGGTTTGGATTTTCTCCCCCCCCCCCCCCCCTTCCATCCCTAACCCTTATCCATCTCTCTCACAGCACTCCAAGTACAAGGGGATGAATAAGGACCAATGGTATAACGTTTTGGAGTTCAGCAGGACCATCAACACAGACCTCAGTAACTATGATGAAGATGGAGCGTGTGAGTATGGAGACAGTTCATGAGGCTTTAGTCACATTAGAAAATGGCAAATGAATTCATGCCTCTGGGCAAACAGGTGACACTGCTCAGTGACTGCAGCTGGATTTATTCCTCAGCGTTAATGTAACCATGCATCATGGCTGCACCGCGTCAGGACTGCATTAACTGTGATTGGTCAGCACAGGCTGCCTGTGTTTCCTCCTTCCTTTCATGTTTCTGATGCCGTTGTGCTGCAGATCTTTTTTGCGGTTGAGTGTTTTCAGGTTCCAGCGTCTCAGCTGAGGCTGATGCTCTTCTTTGTAAAGTGAATATCTCGGGGTTCTTTACTTTGAAATAAGTAGTTAAGTCAGTTGTTGATTTTTCTGAGTCATTTATCAAGAAAAAAATCCCAGATATTTCTTGGTGTTCTGTAGAATTCTGTAGATGAGGAAACACTGATTCACACTCGCTTGCTTTGTGTACAGGGCCAGTGCTGCTAGACGAGTTTGTGGAATGGCAGAAAGCTTCAGCATCATAGCAGACGACGTCACGACACCAAAAAGGGGAAAGAGGGAGACCACAAACGCAGCAGGAATCTGTTCATCGTTTAAGAAAAAGGAAAAACGTCTCACTAACACGCACAAACACGGACTCCAGAATCATCTCTGTGGACTCTGGGTACACTCACATCCCGTCAGAGATTGTCTCTGTATCGTCAGCCAACTGTTGTCAAGAGGCCTTTCTCTCACTGAGTAGACTTTTTATAGTGTTCATTTGGAGAAAAGAAAAGTGGGGAGAAGTTCCTAAAATAAGAAAACAAACAAAAAAGAACTGAGAGAAAAGATGTGGAATTTATGTTTTCTTGATAATTATTTTTTTTCCCCATTTTGTGTCTTGTTTATAAATGTTTTCACAGTAAATAAAGAGGAAACAGACGTGACGAGCTGCTTCTGTATAATTGGTGCAACGCTCAGGTTTTATTCACCAAAAGCATTTTAAACACACGTGTACTGTGTATCATCTATCATGGATCTCAGTCCTGTTCCGCCACACATCGCTTCACTATGTCGACTACGATTTGTAGAGTTGATGTAGACAAAAAAACTTTAATTTTAATTTAATGAAAACCGTGATTCTGTGTTAGTCATTCAGAGATCAGGATGTTCAGTCCTTTTTTGTTTTGTGCGGCTTCAGTCAGCAGCATCAGGATCATTGATCATTTATTCATAAAGAGCAACGTGTTGATTTTTAAGACTTGTGGTTTTCTGTGAGTTAACTCGTCTGTTTTAGGTAAAAATTTCCTGCTCCAGGTTTTCAGGCTTTGCCCAGTGTGATTGTGAACCCTGCAGAAACCCTGTGCACAGCTGTAGGTAAGTGATTGTATATGACAGTGTTAAAGGATAATGAGGATGGTCTCGTTCAAACCAAATGAAAAGACTGAAGCCAACAATGTTTTGTCTGTCCCTCAGTTCTGTGGCTGAAGATGGAAAACCCCTTTAAACTCCTCTGACAGAATGTTGTCATTATTTTGTCCACCCCCCCCGTCATGTCTCTTATATGTCCATGTGAAAGTGTGGCCTATTGTCTCTCTCCCCCTCTGTCTTTCTCGTGTCCAGGGGTCCTGCTGAGGCAGCAGCCATGATCGCATTGAGGCGCGTCAGAGAGGCGGAGCGGTGCTTCAGCCTGTGGGGGGGGGCTGGATCATCCGGGGGGTCTGGAAGGTGGCAGTATCGTTGGCCGTCCTCGTCATATTGGTAAAGGCGAATGATGCGGCTGCGACGGCCTGGACAAGGTGGGGGGTGTGATGCTTCCCCTCCTCCTCCTCCTATGATGCCACCTTTTTTACTGCCCGTCTCTTCCTCTTCTGTTTCTGTAGACGATTCCTGTGAATCTCTGGAAATGACTTCCTCCTCTTCCCTCTTCTCATCGCTCCCTTTCTCCTCATTACTTCCTGCCTCCTCCTCACTTCCTCTCGTCTGCTCTCCATCCTCCCTGCTCCTGTTCTCCTGCTGACCTGCTTCCTCCTCCTCCTGTCTCCATTTCCTCTTTTCCTCCCTGCCCTCTCTTCCATCTTCCTCCTCTCCATCCTCACTGTACTTGTCCTCATCTGTTTCAGTTTGACTCCCACCATCTCCTAATATATAGAAACCACTGAACTTTCCTTCCTTCTCCTCCTCTGCCTCTCTTTCACACCTTTTATCCTTTTCCTCTAGATTCCTTCCTCCCTCCTCCTCCTCCTCCTTGTCCATCCTTCTCTCCTCCTCTCTCATGTAGTCACACCTCTCCAGATAGGCAGTGGTTTCCTGAAGCTCCTGTCGTTTGTGCCTGAAGCTTCTCTGAGGTTTTGCAGGGGGAGATGAGCTTGTTGATGAAATTGTTGTCTCCATGGTTACGTTGTCCCACACCTGTCCCATCTCAAAGGCCTGGTTGTTGTATACGGGCGGCAAGGTTGCCATGGCGACCTCAGAGCCGTGGTCCGGCGTGTCAGCTTGGCTTCGTTGTCGTCGTGGTGACTGTACCCTTGAGAAGACAGCTCCTAAACACCTGAGAGATTCATTTAAATTGGATCACTGACAGGAGAATGTGTTATGAGCATGCACTGACAAAAATTAGCAAAATAACTGAGCAGAGCTGTTGTCAGATGGTGTGTACGGGCCCTGAACGCACCTGAGAACATGAGCTCTGCTCAGAGCTCCAGCGCTGAAGCCCAGCACAAACGTCAGCAGCACCGATGCTGCCACAGCTCCGGCAAACTGCCCGTCTGAGACAGCTGCCTGCTTCCCCTGCTCAGGCCAAACTTCCCGTCTGAACCTGAACGCACCGCAGCTGCTGCCACGCTCATGTTCACTGTGTTCGCGGTCCTTTTCATTGTTGTAGCCAATGTGGAGCTCGTACGGCCACAGTGTAGTTCCCTCTGGGTCCTGCAGGAGGCAGTAGTACAGGCCGCTGTGGAGACCGCTGCTGTTGGGGACCGCCAGGCTCCCGTCGCGGTGCATGAAGACAGGGTCCAGATTACTGTGGAAACCAGGGGTCTGGAGGTCTCCAAAGGGGGTGTGCCAGTGTGGGACCACACCTGCGTATGAGAGGAGCAGTTACAGGTGAGACGTTACAGAGCTGCAGGTGTAGTACTGAATATTAATGGTGTGTCAGATGCAGAATGTGAAATTACAGGAAACGTCTCGTGATTTTATATATTTTTCTTACTGTAAAAAAAAAAATTCAATGAAAAACGAGCTGATCCCATTAACTGATAATGTGTTTTTATCCAGAGTCTGATGTCTCTTAATCCTCTGAGCCAATTCCACGCGGTTACACTGGGTGACATGTTCCTTTATTAACGTGAAAACACACACACACACACACACACACACACACACACACACACACACACACAGTGTAGTTTTAAAGAATTAAACTATGCATTTGCGTCAATTTACAGATTCACGCCGTCAGTAGGAACGTCAAGTACGGAGAGACGGAGTTTGGACCGTCCGGAGATCGGAGGGTCGCCGGTTCGATTCCTCCACCAAGCTCAATGGATATGAGTGGTGATGAAGGAGACGCACCACCCACCAGTGTCTGGTTCACTTGGTGTGGGTAAAATGCAGAGATACATCTCCTCAGTTTGAGGGATCAATAAAGGAATAAACTATAGGAATCAGTAAATGAGGGGATGAGGAAGTGATTTTGGACACAGCCGCAGTCTTTTCATGGAATTTGTTGACAATAACAATAAAACCTCCTGAAAAAGAAAGTGATTCATAAAACAACCACCACCAAGTAATAAAGGACCTGTAAATGCAACAGTTCACGACCAGTTCATTTGGTTCTGCTTCTTGCTGGATACTTTATGCTGATATCTGGTAACATGTTATGTTATGTTATGTTATGTTAGTATGTTGTTGGTTTTCATAGAAACAAAAGATTGTTCAAAACCTGAAGTGATTTCTGCTGCAGTTATGTACTCTCTGTCTTCTCTGTTCGTATTGATCCTCTTTACTAACCTGTGTTCTTTCCATCTCCACAGATTAAAGTCAGCGCTACCTCTGGATGACCTCTGACCCTGCAGGTTGGTGCAACAGTCAGAGTGCCCGGACCAGTGGCTGCTCTTTGTGGATTCGCTGAGCCGGCCAGAAAAGCTGTGAAGGTTAACCACCTGGTTAACATTTTGAACCTGCAGAGGAAACAACAGTCATGTGTGTTTTTATGGTTCTGGTGCAGTGAACGACGAGAGCGTGTGACAGATGGTTTCACAATGACAGCGACGCTGCAGGTAACAACCAAATAAAAGAAACTGTCGTGTTTCAAACAGCATTAATGTTAACAGTGTGAAGACTCTGCTCATGTTCTGAACAGCCCCGAGACACGATGAGAGAAAAGCAGCTGAAGGGACAGAGACGTTTCCCGTCAGAGACCAAACGGAGGTAAAGAGTGAATATAGGCCCTACATTCATCAGGTGACAGAAAATGGATGCTAATGCTGCCCCATGTCTGCTGGATGTGTAAGTAACATGTTTGCCACAACAATTTCTTAAAACCTGAATATGTCAGAAGCTGCTGTTTCAGCTTGTTCAGAAAAATCAGTTCATGCAGCTGTAAGTGTAAGAAGCATCTGAGTGATTCTGCCTGACCTTTAACTGATGGGACGGACTGAATCTGTCACTTTACAGAAAAACAAACAGTGAATTTAACTTCAGCTGCTCAGATTTACCGCACAGGTCGCAGCACCCGACAAGTCAGAACAATAAGAACACACTGGCCTTTCAGTCCTGATCTCGACCTGTCTGACACTGTTCTCAGTGTTACTGAGGGAGTTTGTGAATTAGTTCACAGTGCAGCTCTTGGAACAAATAAACAAGAAACCCTTAAACTTACCAGAGCATGTTTACAGTTTACTGTGTGATCAGTCGTAAAGGCAGAAAACAGGAGAGACAGAGGAACAGCTGAGTGTCTGAGTCTGATATTTACCTGGAACACAGCTGTGTCGTCCTTTTCCTGTGTGAACACACACCGTCTGATGGACATGTTGCTGCTAACGTCTCCTGTGGCACAAAGTGCAGCTTCTCACATGACGCTGTGGATTTCTTCTCCTCTGATGATGTTAAAGATTAATAGCATCATTTCTTAAAGCCTGAGTTACCTGCTCTCTGCAGCAGCTGAGGGATCACCTGCTCTCTGTGTGTGTGTGTGTGTGTGTGTGTGTGTGTGTGTGTGTGTGTGTGTGTGTGTGTGTGTGTGTGTGTGTGTGTGTGTGTGTGTGTGTGTGTAATCACTACAGCAGCCAGCAGGAGTCACTGATGTTTAGCAGAAATCTTGAGGTAAACTTTCTGATTTTAATGTTAAGGGTCCTTCCTTTATTTCCAGGTTGACAGTTCAGTCGTGTGCTGTATTTCCTGTTGTACTGTTAAACACACATCATCCAGGTGTGTGTGGCCTCTCCATCACAGAGGTTGTGTAAGGCTGCAGCCAACTTTTATTTCTCATATGTTATTGACATATCTGATGAGTCATTTCTTTAATAATCTAATTTCCTTTTTTTTTTGTTGTTGTTGTTTTGTGTTTTTTGACCAGCAGTCAGACCCAGAGATGTCGAGCTACTGCAGCAGAAAACGAAGAAACATTTATGTTTGAGAAGCTGGTGCCAGTGAACTTTCTGCAGTTTTGATGAACGTGTTGTCAGAATTGTTCTCAATTAATTTTACATTAACTGAATAACTGATTGATCAGCTGATCGTTTCTGCTTCACAGTCCTGGGAGGTTTCTGGATACCTGAGGAAGTGATGAAACATGCCATGTGTTCATCACTTCATCACATGGGGGTCAGTAAGGGTCGGTGGTTAACCTGAACTAACTTGGTTAGGTGGTTTATTCAGAACATGAAAACTCTGACAGTTCATCTCCTTCACTCGATCACAGCGGTCTCCGTGTCTCTGATGGTCTCTGTGCTGGATGAGGTGTTTACATGCCACAGGATCCTGGACGTTCACATTAGAAGCGCACTTCACTCTGAAGGCATCACGTGATCCGGTGGAGCCTTCGGATGAGTGAGGGCGGTCTGGGTCCCGGAGCCGGAGCTCCACCCGTCTCTGGGCGGCCGCACACCCACCGACCAGACGGCGCAGGGAGGGAAAGACACCGAGACACTGGGAGAAGAGCGAGCAGCATCAGCGAGAGACATCCGGTGAGCAGAACCCAGAACCAGGACCAAACACAGCCTCAGGTAAAGTCTTCATTAGTTCAAGCAGCTTCAGGAAACGTCAGGGACCAAAGTTATGAAAGGAAAAGTTGAACAGTGGAGAAGATTTGTTCGTTTACACACATGAACTGTGACAAAGTGTGGAGACGGTTTTCAGAGTAGAAATAACGGAATAGAAGAGAAGCGCTGAGGTGCAGGACTTCATTTGTTTACGGTTTCACTTTCATCGACTTCAAACAAGATGTTAGATCTGAAATAAACAAAAAACAAACTCGTTATCGTTCAAGACAGAGCGTAAACACACATCCGGGAACAGCCTTCAAAATAAAACATGCTGTTTTTAAGAGTAATGTCAGGTGAAGAATGAGCGGAAATACAGAAAAAAGTGATTTTACTAGTTTGACGTATGAAGTAGAAAGATCCACAGAGCTACAGTGAAAAGTGATTTCTGTCGTGGATTACGCTGCTGATTATTTTCCTGATTGATCATTTTAAAGCAGATTTAAATACCTGTTCACGGAGTAAGGGACAGGCCTGTCGGACACAGGTGGACAGAGAGATCCTGACCTCTCAGACAAAACCGCAGCCAAACCTCTTTACTGTGGCTTTGACTCTCTTTGATGTCTGAGGCCATGCTTCTCATGTCCTTATCCCTGTAGTTTCCCATAGCTCAAGATGAAGTATTTCAATTGTGTTTTATTTTTATTTATTTGGAAACAGTTCGAAGCCCAAACGTTCAGTTTACAAACAGATATGATAAAAGTAGCAAATTACCAGAAGCGTTAACCAGTAAAACCAGTTTGTTTTTCAGTGGAAAATGTCCCACAGTTACCTGTTTGATTATTTCCTCACTGACTGTAACACAAACATTCTCACATACAAGGAAAGATTTTAATCGACCGTGGCAACACACCGGGACTCCGCGGTGAAATCAGTCCTGCGGTGGACGAGCTTTCACACAAATCACTCCGAGTTTGATGCAGCAAAACGACACCACAAGAGAAACACAAGACGAGCAACAATGACCAACACTTTCTGTCACTAAAGGCTGATGTGAGGCAGCTGTGGTGGTTTCATATAAACATGCACGGCTTCCATTTCCAATACCGTGCCTTCTATTCTGTGACAGGAACTGCACTTTTATTTTGAAGGCAGATGTTCCTGGTTTCCGCTGCGGATGTTTGACTCGCTCTGTGGCTTCACACACTTGTAAAAACACTCAGCTCTTCTCCAAAATGTGTCTTAAAGTTCATTTTAGCAAAGTGCGACAGAGCTGCACCGGGTTACACCGCGGTTTTTTTCACGCGTCAGTTAAAACAACTACACATGATTTTTTTTTTTTTTTTTTTTTTTTAACATCTGCATCAGGTTGTTTTTTCAGTTTTCACATATCTGGGGTGGTTTGTTTACTGGTGCCCACACGAAACCACACCCATGTTTGACTGGTATCCATCTGTTCTAACTTGTGTCTGTTGATAACAGTGGTCTGTAACTATTCAGCTTAATAGACATGTCAGTTGTTTTCAGTGTGCGTTCACACATTAAATGAATGAAAGCTGAGCTGTGTGGGGACATGTGACAGTTTCTTATGAGATGTGCTGCTTTTCTTTGTCAGATCTTTTAACTGAATGTTTTTGCAGGCTGAGCAGAAGAAGCCGTCTGAGGACATTAGCTCGGGCTCAGGGAAATAACAGCTGACATTATTCTGACATGTCATCGAGGAAATAATCACCAGATTAACTGATAAAGAAAATAGTCATTAGTTGCCGCCCAGTTGTTGTGGTTGTCCAGGTAGATGAGAATGATGCACATCTATCCACAGGGCAGCTGATGAATGAGGAAAATGAGAAGGAAAGAAGGGGGGAAGAGGTGAATATGGTAGAGCAGGAAGTAGCAAAGATTAGAAAGGATGACGTAAAGAAGGCTCTGAGGAGGATGAAGAGTGGAAAGGTGACATACCTGTGGAGGTGTGGATGTGTCAGCAGTGGAGTTTCTAACCAGTGTGAGAGTGAGAAGACGCCTGAGGAACGGAGGAGAAGCGTTCTAGTGCCGATCTCTAAGAATAAGGGTGATGTGCGGAGTTGTAGCAGCTACAAAGGCATAAAGTTGATGAGTCACACAACAAAGCTATGGGAAGGAGTCGTGGAAGCTTGGCTAGGAAAGGAAGTGGATGTTTGTGAGCAGCAGTGTGGCTTCATGCCCAGAAAGAGCACTGCTGATGCACACTGAGATAGTTAATGGAGACGTACAGAGAGCTGCAGTGCGTCTGTGGATTTAGAGAACGTGTATGACAGGGGGCTCCGAGGAACGGACCAACAAACACACTGCCCCCCCCCCCCCCCCCATCTGATGATGAGTCATTTCCTGTTGTTGTTGTTCCTCTTTTCTGAGGAAAATCCATTCACATGCCGATGAATGGATGAATGGCATTTATGGAATCAGACCACCGAGCAGATTGTGTATATTTGTTGAGGAAACTTAAATAAGTCTGTCTCTTGTTAGTTTTTTTTATGTTGTTGTCTGTTAGAAACACACACACACACACACACACACAGTCTTTTATCTGCTCTGTTCAGTGTCCTCTCTGTGTTTAGTGCCTTTAAGTGACACTGATATAATTACTGACCGGCCTAATGAGTCCCATTAACCGTCTCCATGGTAACTAGCATCCTGGCAGTAGTTCAGGACTAAGTCTTGACAGCATGTGCAGCAGCTCACACCTGCTGTAGGTGCCCTACAGCAGGTGTGAGACTCACACCCACAGACAGACACACACACACACACATACACACCAGTATGGTCAAATATACAATACACAGTCTATCCCAGCAGTCATGTGACGGGATGACAAACAGAAACTCGGACAGTTGTTTGACTACAGATCACCAACAAAGCAAACACTTGATAGTTTCAAGCCTCTTTACAATGTTCTCATCCTTACTTTGAAAATCACATCTTCAGAACTTTCTCGAATGATCAGCCTTCATCATCAGATCTGTACACCCAGGCAGTGCGATGTCACCCTCATCACATTTTCTATGTTTTATGCTAAAAATGCAGGAAAATCTGTGTTTCAGTGTGAAACCATGGCAAATGCAGTGAAGTATTATGGGTGAAAAAGTCCTGATAAGCGGTTTCTGCCTGTTTTAGGGGGATGGTGGTTCCGTATGAGGGCCAGTCTTTCTCTGCGCTGAGGAGGCAGTGCCAGCAGAATGGACGCCTGTTTGAAGACCCTCTGTTTCCCCCATCTGACCAGTCTTTGTTCTACCAGAGCAACCAGATCGGCCGAGTCACCTGGAAAAGGCCTAAGGTGAGAACAAAGAAACGGATAAATAGGAAGCAGCGACTCCATATGTTTCAACCTCATAAATCATTGTTTTAATACTGTGAAACCTGGTGGTTTCCATCCGAACTGCAGCAATGACACACTGAAAGTTAAGAACACTGTGAAGCCGGGGAAGGGAGAAATAGTCTGATATTTATGTGCGAGATGAAGGAAAAGCTTTTGTTGCGCAGTGAACCATTGAGCTGGTCTGAGATCAGACACAGAGACAGTAAACAGTAGGTGGGAAAGGGTGATGGCGGTCATTGAACAAAGGAGAGCATACATATAAAGAGAGGAGTATAAAGGAGGACTGAACGGGGGCAGGAATTTATGGAATTTACCCCTGAATTCACATTCCAACAGCCAGGAATCGCTCTGTGTGTGTGTCTGCATGTGTGTGTACTGTATCCTGTATGGTGTGTTTGCTCTTGGACTAAAGAGCTGTTCAAATTTTGTGCAAATATTTGGACGGCAGGATTACACACTGAGGTGTCTCCATGGTCTCTGCTGCTGACTGTGTGGGGTCAGTGCTACGGGGACGGTGTGAAGCTCAATGAGGCGAAGTTGTGATTTGTGGTAATGATCCATAAAAAATAAACTGTGACTGAAATATGATATAAAATATGGCTCAGGACAAAGTCATCATGTCACAGGATAAAAACACAGAAGAAAAAAAAACTACAGCAGCTCCTTCTCTGTTTGATAGACGAGTCTCTGCAGCACTGAGCTCTCAGTTTACTGCTGCAGCTGATGCTTTGACTCTGACTTCTGCAGTTTGTTTCAGTGGTGCCCAGTTTTGCTGTATCACAGTGAAGCAGTGATTCACTTCTGAAGCTGAATTTTGTTGCTTTATAGTTTGAGCCAAAACTTCAGGTTGGAGCTGTAAAGGACTATTTCCTTCTGTTTAGAAAAGAGCCATTATCAGTTTTTTAAGGCTCATTTTGAGCGAGTAGGTATCAGTGTTTTCAGGAGGCGGATAAGAGATTTAAGAAAACATTTCAACCCAGAATAAACCTTGAAGCTGAGAGTTGTTTGGTTAAACTGCCAAACCCGACTTTGCTCAGGGACTTTGAGCCGCATTGGTTCATTTCACTGAACCAAACTGGCTTTTAGGAAGGTTTTTCTGCAGCACAGCAGAAGCTGCTGCAGCTGTTCTGTGGAGTTTAGACGATGGGGAAATATGATGCTTACAATGGAATTATTGCTTAATCGCTTTCCAGCTTCTATCTGCCGCTCTTTCCACTGCGCACTGCTTTTTCAATACACACACACACACACACAAATTCACATCCCTAAAAAAAATCTCTTCCTTGTGTCGCGCTCAGTTTCACGTTGATCCCTGAGAGTGAGTGTGCTTTTGTAAAGGTGTGACAGCTGAACCAAAAACTGCAGTGAGACAGAAACAGCAGCAGATTGTTGATTCAAAGTAATTTGATTTACTGTCACTTTGAAGTCAGCTGTGATTTAACACCATGTTCCAGTCCTCTTTCAGAACTCAGCATATTCAGTGTGAAACACTCTAGTCTGAACTCTTATGTATGTAATATGCTTTTACTGTCAATTATTGATGAACTGAGCTGCTAAATAATTAAACAGGAACCTGAAATCACTCCAACTGATCAATATTATTGATTGGTCCGGGAGTGTTGGTGTAGAGAGAG
Source organism: Toxotes jaculatrix (assembly GCF_017976425.1). Classification (NCBI taxonomy): domain Eukaryota; kingdom Metazoa; phylum Chordata; class Actinopteri; family Toxotidae; genus Toxotes; species Toxotes jaculatrix. Next base: position 1,578,311 of record NC_054402.1, read on the forward strand.
GAAACCAAGTGAAACCTCAGGTTTTAAATGATTCCTTTTGGTGGCATTTACACTTTATTATTCTACTGCAGTTATGTGAATATGTATCTGCACAAAGGCAGAAGTGAGTGAGTGAAGAGATGAGCACGTTTATGGTGCTGTATGTGGGGATACACACTTTAAACAGTAGCTTCTCGCGTTGTGGCCGTGAACTCTGGAATAGTTTCCCTCGTGTTGTTTGACAGCCTCGTTCAGCCGGAGCTTTTCAGAAACTTCACTCGTGCTCACTGATATTTGTTGTGAAATGAATTTAGTTGTTGTTGTTGTTTATATTTACTGAAATGCATGCAGATGATTTCCAGTTGTAATGGTCAGTCAGTTAGCTAAACTGCTGTATGACCAATCATCTTCTGCCGTTAAACTCAGAACTGAAGTTATTGTAATTGGCCCTGAGCATCTCAGAAACACTCCAGGTGGCATTGCTCTGGCCTTCAGTGCCACCGTAAGGAATCAGGAAGGAGTTCTCTTTGTTCAGGATATGTCCTTTAACACCCACACCAGGACTTCAAGGGCGGCCTTTTTTCGCCCATGTAACATTCCAGAAATCAGTCCACGCTTTTGTTACTTCATTCCTCATTATCAGGACGTCCCGACAAGTCTCTAAAGACTCCTCAGCTTCCAAAATGCCGCAGCACCAGCTCAGGACAAAGACAGCAAACAGGGAGAGACACCTGGCTCTGCCCAAAGGTGACAAACTCTCTGCATAATTCCTGTAGTTTTTAATCTGTTCCAAACGAGATGTGTATTGTTGGCTAAGCTGCACCTGAGCCATGTTTACGTCTGTCTCATAGTTACATACATAGTTACTGGTCTTGCTGGGTGTGTTCCACTGGGTTATCCCGGCTCTATCATTTGGCTGCCGTCCCGTTACTCTGTCTCTCATACACCCTGTGGTTTTCTTTGCTTTGAACATATAGAAGCCATTTCTAAGTAATCAGAGGGTGTTTTTACCCAGTATTTACCTTATGATGGTTGACTGAGTATGTTGGCTACGCCCTGCTTCACATTCATCCATGTCTGGCAGCTGCCCAGTATGAACACATCCCTCTGCTACTGTTGGCCAATGAGCAGCTCCTATGCAGCCCACAACAGAAGGACAGTGGTAGAGAAGGAGTGAAAGGTGGAAAACTGTTCCGTTCACTCTTCCCCGCTGCACAACAGAGTGATAGGATATCATTCCTGCCTGTTGCTATCAAACTATAATTCCAAACTCTAAAAAAAATTAAATCACAGACTCCTTTATACTGTGTATACTTCATTTTAAACCTCACACACATATCTATATATTTATTTTATTTGTTTTAGAAACATTTTTATTTTTTTTCTTAGCTCTACCTTCTAACTCTCGGTGTACTACGTTGCATTTCTTCATTCTTCATTTTCCACTGGGAGTTTGATCGCAACTAAAGAATTTCAGATTTTCTGATTCTGATTATTTTGGCAAAATTGCTCAGGAAATGCAAATTTTCCGTAACTTTAAAGCATCATTTCTCTCATACCTCTGAGTTTATATGTCATTAAAAAAATACAAATCATTTGAAAGCAGAAGAAAAGGTTAACACTGACTGCAATCTTCTTTGTCCCTGTAGGAGTTATGCAGCGACCCCCATCTGTTTGTGGACGGCATTAGTGCCCACGACCTGCACCAAGGCCAGCTGGGAAACTGCTGGTTTGTAGCCGCCTGCTCCAGCCTGGCCTCCAGAGAGGCGCTATGGCAGAAGGTGAGAGACGCTGTCCATGTTTTTCAGCTGCAGCTTGCCGTTCGTTTGGAATCTTACTTTCATCAGTCATTGTTGCCCCTGCTGGGCTGTAACAGGGTAAATATCTCTTTCTGTGAGTTTGAGTTTTTTGGACTACGTTAATACAGTTTGGCTCTGGCTCGCCCGTTCACACACACACTCACACACACTCACACACACTCACACACACACACACACACGGCAGCAAGATACCGAGTGAGGTTCAGGCCAAAGCCACCTGGAGCACTTTGGGGTCCAGTGTGCGGCTCAGTAACACTTCATCATGTGAACATGATCAAACCGTCAACCCTGTGATCTGTGGCTCAGCCGGTGTGTACCCGCGTGGGAGTGTGTGTGCGCTGATGGGTGTGGGCATGTGTGATTGCGAGAATAAGGGTGTCAGAGTGGTGTGACTGGGTGTGTGTTTACTTTAGATTAGTGTGTACTGTGGCAATCCACATGGAGAGGACTGGTGCTACGGGCTGAAGCAACCACAAGACCGTTTCATCCACAAGGTGGCGCCATTAACCTTGGTCAACAGCCCAGTTTTTCAGAGCTGACACAGCTACAGGTGCAAATGGATTTTCTGTCAGTCGGCAGTGAATCATCATTTACTGAGTGTGCTCAGTTTAGGGGCCTCAGTGGGAAGCAGACCATCTCTGATGGCGGTTCTTTATGACTCTGACTGTGTGTTTGGGCTCGTTGTCCTGCTGCAGGATGAATCCGGGCCCGGTCATACATCTCCACACCACACCATATGTTGCGTAGTGGAAAAGAATCTAAACATCCACTGTTCTGTAAATATAACTTCATAAATAAAGGCCACTTATTAATCTGTAATTAAACGACAACACGCAGTACGTGTTCAGAGTCCTGAGGCGCCAGGACAGCACGACAACTTCTCAGGTGCCTTTGTATTAAAGTATAAGTCTTAAACGATAAATGGTAATTAATGTTAATCTGAAGCTATTTTCATTAGACTGTGTATCAGAGTGAGTCAGAGCACTGGTTTGATTCTGTGCCAGATTAAACCTGATGAACCTCATAAACCTTTCTGACCTCAGGGCCTTCCAGCCAGTTAGATGCATGTATGATGTAAACATAATACACATGTGTAGACGGCGTCCTGGTTGTTTGCATGTGTGTGTTTCCTCAGTGTGTTTTCCCAGTGTGTTTTCCACTGTGGCTTACCTCAGCCCACCTGTTTCAGGTGTCGCTGCCTCGGTGGAGCAGCCAGTTGTCTTGACTCGCCTCAATGGTCCAAAACAAACACTTGTTCTAAAACTCTTATTAAGCCTGTAGTGTGGTGACGAAGGGAAAAGATCCAGTAATAACCATCTCATTAGGGACGCAGCCGTCCGACTTTCTCAGTGCTGATACTGATTCTGAGTCCTCCGGGTAAAAAGCTGCTTGCCTCACTGTGAGGAAGAGACTTTTGTGTGAAAGGTAACATCAGGCGTAAACATTTCATTCCTTTGTAAAACAAAAGGTTTTTATAAATACGTAAATATAAATTTGCTGAATTGTTATTCATGATTAAAACAGTAGATAATCCTGCACCGGCTACTTCAGAATGAACAGGGATTAAAATTCAACTGTAAATCCAGCAGCAGATTGGTAACGAATTAAAAGTCTAGTATATAACAATAAGAACAAAGCAGAGACATTAAATCACAGTTCACTCAAGTTTTATAGACAAGTGACCTGATAAAAACAAAACATTCAAAATAAAGGAAGTAAAATGTACATTTCTGCTGCTTCAGCGCTGACGCATGACGAGGTTCACAAACACAGACACCAACACAGAATAGAACTGAATTTAATAGAACAGCCCCATATATTGGCCCTGTTTTCACTGATGCCTGTTCCATTTGTTTGAGTCAGTATCAGATTGCTGCATCACTACAGCTCATAGGAGTTTACCGTATTTGCTCAGATAAAAAGCAGAAGTCATCTGAAATCCAGATCTGATAATAAAAAAACTAGGGTGGATAATGTGAAATATAAACTACAGGAGCAGCACGACTGCTGCGTCTGTGCTGCTCAGTCAGTCCTTTTCTCTCCTCCTCCTCTTCCTCCGGCCACATTGGTCCTGTATCTGATTTTTCTCTCTCTCTCGTTCTTGTGGTAACTGAGTAACTGTGTTTACTAAAAAGCAAAGAATGACTATAAATATATCCTCTGCTCCTGAGTCGAGGGTCTAATCATCAAACCCTTTGAAACAAAACTGAGACAAAACTGAGACTTTATAAATCTGAGTCGACTCTTCACCTCCTTTCCTCCGTTCCTAGTCCCCTCCCTCCTCTCTTCCCTCTTCCTCTGTCCAGTAATACCAATAATAATCAGCACCAGTGAGAACACACAGACGGCTTTCAGTCGATTTTTAATAGATGTCACTCCATTGATCTCTGTTTTGCATCAGGCCGACAGCCACGCAACGTGAATCTTTGATATTCCGTTCAGTGCCGCTTGGTTTGCCGTCTCTTCTGTGAGCAGCGACAGAACCCAGAACCCAGAACCCAGAAACCAAAAACAGCAACAGCAAAGAACAAGCCACTCATTAAACGCCACCACAGCTGATCAGTAAAGGCGGGCTTTATTTACAACAGGAATCTGTTTGGATGTTGTCAGAGTCTCGTGAGTTTTGTGTTCAACAGCAAACACTTTCATTGAAAATTTCGGTTATTGATTATGAAGTGTCAGCATCATCATTAAATAATATTGATCTTCTAAGAAGCACCAGGAAACGTGCAGGCGTACAAGAGAATTAGTTCCATATCAAGTTTAAATAAAGTGCGATCATACTTATTTTGCTGCTTGTCATATTGTTCAAGATTTAGATTTAGTTTTTTACTAAACACGTTTGTTTTGTTTTATGAAAAATACTTGTTTTATAACTCGTTTGTGATCAATGCTCAGGAAAACCAGTGATGTTAAAACTCAGAGATGTGAAAGAAGAGTTTTGGAGGGAGAATATTTAAGCTGAGATATTTCATTAATTGCTTGAAAAGGAGATAAAAGGTTTTTCTGCTCAAGTGTTTTTTTTTAAAGGTCAAAGACTGAACACAGTATATCAGAGCGTTTTCAGTATTCTAACAGGTTTGTGCTGGAAAGAAGTGAAAAGTCATTTCTCTGGTGAGAACTCCAGAGAGCAGCTGAGATTTGCGGCCTCTGCCCCATCTTTGAAAGCAAACAGGAAGTACATGACCCTCCTGACCTTGGCCAGCTCCGCAATCCTTTCGCCAAACTCCTGCATGTCTGCCTCCAGGCATTTGAGCGGCGAAGCCTCCGGGTCGTCAGCGTTACGCCAAAAGGTTCCGATGGGTTCCAGCAGCTGACGGGTCATCAGGTTGGTGAGGTCAGGGGTCCAGTGCTGGGAAATACCAGTGATGGTGACGCGACCATGGCCGGAGAGGGAGAAGTTCCAGCGGGAGAAGCTCAGCTCCTGGGTTTGGAAGTCCAGTCGATACACGGCCTCGTGGGGAAGAAGCAGCCGCTCACCATCCTGCCGCTTCTGCCCTGACTGCTGCAAAGACGACACACGAAGACGCATCATCTGCAGTGGAAATAAAGGAACACAGGAAGAGACGGATGAAACAGAAAGAGAGGAGGGTCAGAGAAGAAGGAATAAAAAGAGAGAAGTGAACAGTCCAGGAAGAAATGTGAGATAAAAGGTTTTTCTGCTCAGGTGTGACTGCTGTTATGACCCGTGTCTCCAATTTCAGGGCCAACAAAATGTTGAAAACAGGGCTCTGTAGTTTCAGATGCTTCTCATCACCTCACACAGCTGGACGCAGTCTCATGTCCTCTTCCCCAGACTCCCAAACTTTACTGCACATCAGTGATGCCATTCCAGTCCACTCACCCGTCCACTCACCCGTCCACTCACCTGTCCACTCACCTGTCATGGCTGAAGCACCATGGGTTGTAACTCCTCAATTTTTTGCCAAAGGACATTTTCTACATTAAATTTCTTTTGACTCACTTTTTGATTCACATCAGTGGCTCTAACCACACATTTAGCCCTGGAGCTGCTGACCTCCACTGTGGCTGCCAGGCTGTCACCCTGACTCACCCCTGACTGAAACAAAGTGGTTTTTGAGCCGATCACTTGTTAAACTTGTTTTAACTTGATTGTTGAAGGACTATTTAAAGATAACTACATGTAACATTTCGTCAGCTGCCAAAATTTTTACCGATGTGCACAAGCTGATTACGTTTAATCTTTATTCATCCAGTTATATTTTTTACTCATGTAAAAGCAAAATTGCATCCACACACACTATGATGTAGCTGAAGACGATTAATTGTTGTTTCAAAGTGAGACACTCACCTCCGTCAGTGCAGTGTCCTCTTTAAACGCCAGCACCATCATGTTGGAGGGAGCTTTGGCCTCGTCCATGTCTGACTTTGAGGTTGGGATCCTGGGTTAAAGAGAGGGCAGAGCTTGCCTGTGTGGATGGATGCTGTGATGGATGGAGCTCTGGTAGAGTTTCCACTTTCACCCCCTCCCCTCTCCCTCCCTCTCTCTCTCTCTCCCTCTCTCCCTCTCTTCCTATCTGTCTCTCTCTTTTCTAATAGGCTCATATGTCTCCTCTGTCTCTGTCTCTCCTCCCCTTTCCAGATATGTCCCTCACAGTGTAGCAGTGTTTCACTCCCCCCTCCCACCTTTGCCCAGAGGGTAGTTTGGTTAGGTCACATTGATTGGCGTGCTACATAAAATGGGGGGGGGGGGGGGGGGGGGTGTAGTGAAGCGCACTGGGTGATGATCAATGTGAAAACAGCATCAGTCAGAATACACAGTTGTCTTTTTGTGTATTCAGTCCTGATAAACTTCATATGAGACATTTCTGCACCAAACTGGATTCTAAAAATGCCTTAATGTGTTTGTAAGGTGCAAATAAACACGATCATTTGAACTTTCACGGGGGAATATTGAACATTACTGAACGCAGCAACAGTATTTGTCTGAATCAGTATCTGAGGTGTGAAAAATAATGTCTGGATATCAAATGAAAACACTCAAAGGTTTTTTTGAAAGGCGTGAAGCAGGTTGGTGATGTGTGAGGGTGCTAAGCAACAGAAGGCGCTGATGACGTATGAGAGGGAACTCTGGGAGTTTCCTGAGGGCTTCTGGGAGCTCGACTGGTCTCAGCTCAGTGGATCAGTTATTTATTTATATCACTCAGCTCAGTGAGGATTGTCACGGTGTGTGTGTGTGTGTGTGTGTGTGGACGTCAGCGGGGATCTTGGGGCAGGATATGGGTGGATTTCATTCCCTTGTTAAAAACTTTGTAAATCCTCCTGCGCTCATGTTAATTATAGAGGCTGAAGGTTAATTGAGGGGAAACAAATGGAAAACCGATGTCTTTCAGCTCTGAAGTGAGAAGCGAGTGGAAGCTGTGTGTTTCTGAGCTTGTCCAGCAGAGTTTGTACAGATGGACCTGATATTGTTGGGATGATGATTACTTTTGGTAAACTTAAATCTGTTTGTCGATGGTTATGTGACGCGTGCCTGCTTCTGTACATTACCTGGATATTATCCGTAGTCCTGTTTGAGTTCCTTCCACTGAGTTTTAACGGGTTAAATAAAAACTAAATAAGGGATAAAGACATTTTTCACTCGCTTGAATTTAAAACTTTGAAATCTTAAATGGAAAAAAGTTTGTAGTGTTGACAAGTTTTTGAATTGTGAATAAAAACAGAGTTGTGTTCTCTTTGTTTTTCCCAGGTGATTCCAGACTGGAAGGACCAGGAGTGGGACAAAGAGAAATCTGAGCTGTACGCCGGCATCTTCCACTTCCGATTCTGGCGGTTTGGTGAGTGGGTGGACGTGGTGATCGATGACCGGCTGCCCACGGTGAACGGAGAGCTGGTGTACTGCCACTCCAATGACGGCAACGAATTCTGGAGCGCGCTGGTGGAGAAGGCCTACGCCAAGTAAGTGTGTGTGTGTGTGTGTGTCTGAGAGGTATCAGAGGGTTTCACACACATTTTCGACCTCATGCCTCAAATCTGCCACCAAGGTGCCTGTTCCCTCAGAACCTACGGTACACCGCCTCAGCCACCTCACTATGGGCCCGCCACTCTCTGTCATTTTAAAACTGCTTTGAGCGACAGATACTCGCTCACATCAGAGACACTGTCCCAGCTGATCTAGACCAACTCCAGTTTGCCTGAGGACGCTGTCTGTGTCCCTCTGTCACAACACCTACATCAGGATGCTCTTCCTTGACTACAGCTCAGCGTTTAATACCATCACACCAAATGAGCTGGTCAACAAACTCCATGCTGGAGGACAAACTCTGTCCATATGCAACTGAATACTGGATTTCAGAAACTTAAACTTATGAGGGCAGAGATACAGGAAAGAATCAGCCTGATTAAAATGCATTAAATCATTGTGACACAACGAATCTGTTCAGCATCTATAATGCAAACATTATCACACACTGATCCCTTGTGTGTGTTTTCTAGAATGTTCGGATGCTACGAGGCGCTGGATGGGGGCAACACGGCCGATGCGCTGGTGGATTTTACCGGGGGCGTGTCGGAGCCCATGGACCTGATGGAGAACGGATTCAAAGAAGATGAAGAGAAACGCAACGAGCTGTTCGAGAGAGTCCTGAAGGTCCACAACAGAGGAGGCCTCATCAGCTGCTCCATCCGGGTGAGGAGAGGTCAAACACCAAACCACACATCTGCTCAATGACTGAATGAATTACTTTAGGAATGACTGACTGAACCAGTGCTGCTCTGTCACTGAAGGCCACCAGTGCAGCAGACATGGAGGCGAGGCTGGACTGCGGCCTGGTGAAGGGCCATGCCTACGCGGTGACGGATGTCCGCAGGGTGAGGCTGGGGCACGGTCTGTTGGCCTACTTCAGGTCAGACAAACTCACCATGATTCGCATGAGGAACCCCTGGGGGCAGAGAGAGTGGAACGGGCCCTGGAGCGACAGGTGTGAAAGAGGAGCTGTGGTTTTTGGTATCTGTTAACTGTAGAGGTGCATAGGTCCAGATCCAGATCCTGAGGCAGTTCAGTGGTGATGCCTTTTGAAGGCCAGCATGGACACAGGCAGTGGTGGAAGAAGAAATAAGATCCTTTACTTAAATAAAAGTACCAGTACAACAACATACAAATACTCTGCACTGAAAATTTTTAATTAAAAATTGTCAGAAAAGAACCAAAAATAAGTTTATGTGCAGTTAAACATCCCCTGGGACTTTAAAACATGTAATAGGTTTAAATAGGAAATGAGACATTAACAGGTATGAATCTATGTTATGAAACAACCTTTGAAGCTTTTTTTGAGTCATTTGAACCACAGAGATTTTTCTGCACAAACTAGATCCTGAGGTTTGGAAGTTTTAGAAATCTGTTGAATCTCTGACTGACATTTGTAGTTCTCAGTGATTTCGCTCACAGATGAGCGAGTGACCTGTTTCTGCCTGTTTCCAGCTCTGAAGAGTGGAATAAGGTCAGTAAGAGCGAGAGGGAGAGGATCGGCGTCACTGTGCAGGATGACGGAGAGTTCTGGTGAGTCTTAGAGCATGGCTGCCCTCTGCTGGCAGATACAAGCTGCCTGCATGTTGCTCTTGGTGATTTGTCCCTGAAGGATCTACCACAGTTCTCAGGCATTCGTTGTATTGACATCTGATTCTCTTCAATGTCTCTATCAATTTTATAGATAACGAAAAACACTGATTCTTACACATCCTACTCAATTTCCACTGAATTTCTTTCTCTTTGTTTCTTTCTCTCATCATAAATATCTTTGATTCGAATAAAAAGTAAAATGACTGTTATCATAAATAAACTCTCCCTCCTCTCCTCTCCCGTCCTGCAGGATGACGTTTGATGATTTTATCGCCAACTTCACTGACCTCATCCTGTGTCGTCTCATCAACACATCCTACCTGAGTTTCCATAAGACCTGGGAGGAAGCCGTGATGACGGGTTCCTGGGTCCGCCACGATGACCCGCTTCTCAGCCGAGCCGGGGGCTGCACCAACAACAAGCACTCCTTCCTCCAGAACCCTCAGGTGTTCTTCATTCATCATTCACAGATTTGGTGTCAAGCGAGACTGTTTACTTTGTAAAATCAGCAGCTCTGCTGTGGAAGAAAGGATGAACTCTGATCACGGGTATGTTTCTGTTCTGCGTGTTGCAGTTTGTGTTTGATGTGAAGAAGCCGGAGGACGAGATCCTGATCTGTCTGCAACAGAAAGACCGCAGAGCCAGACTGAGAGAGGGACGAGGAGAAAACCTGGCTATTGGATTCAACATATACAGAGTCGGTTGTGTGTGTGTGTGTGTGTGTGTGTGTGTGTGTGTGTGTGTGTGTGTGTGTTATGAAGAATTGTACTTAAAAAAGTCACAGGAATGAAGACGTATTCTCAGAAAAGAAGTCAGACAGTGTTTAGACAGTGACTGTGAATCACATCAGTGCCAGGTTTATACCAGCCCTGATAAACACCTAGAAAAACATTATTATGATTATTATTATTATTGTTATTATTATTGTTGTTATTATTATTATTATTATTATTATTATTATTATATTAGATAGAGGCTCTGTTTCTGTACTGCAGAGTGAAAACTGCTGTTGTCTGTCTCTTTGTGCTCAGGTGGAGTTGAACAGGACCTACCGGATGCATGTCACCCAGCAGAAGGTCGGCGGGAGCATCTACATCAACTCAAGGTCTGTGTTCCTACGCATCGACCTGACAGAGGGAAGGTACGTCATCATACCCACAACCTTTGACCCCGGCCTGGAAGGAGACTTCCTGCTCCGTGTCTTCTCTGACGTGTCCTCTGACTGCAAGTATGGACTTTTAGTTTGAATTAAATGTTGTTATTTAGGGTGGTAGTTATTATTATTTGTTAAATGTATTGTATCTGATAACATACTCTCAACATGTGGTATTTGAATGTGGTCGTTGTACATGTAGCATGAAGGTTTAAACCTTAAACCACGACTAACACAACCACAGCCCTTTTTTTAAACAACAAAAGACATAAACATCAGACTCTAAATAAAAACACAGGTGTCTCTTCATTTGTCTCTCTGTATCTGTCTCTCCTGTAGGGAGTTGACTCTTGATGAGCCTCCACACACCTGCTGGTCCGGGTTGTGTGGTTATCCCTCTCTGGTCACTCAGGTCCACGTACTGCAGGCTGACGGACTCGCGGGACAGGACTCTGATGGAGGTACTTCTCACTGTTTTTTCAACAATGACTCAGAGACACTGTGCAGGACATTTGCTGAATATCATTAACTGAATATCATTAATCATCTTGTATCAGAATTTGTATTTTTTGATATTTATTTAAAATTCTTTATGTCACTTTTAAAATGGAAAAAAAAACTTTCTTGCGAAAAAATTTTCTTCACTTCATCCAGAGCAGAGATTCTGGCTCAGAATCCTGATCCCTGTAGGCTTATTGAATGATTCATACATGGGTCCAGGTTAATTGATTAACTGTATTACTAGGAAATATATCTACTATATACAGCTGAAGCACTGACCACAGAAAGTAACATCAATGTCAAAAAATTCATGTAATTGATAAATAAGTTCAAGATCTGTGACTGTGGGTGAAAACTGCAGTTTGTATATAAAAGTTTTATTAAACTGACAGACATGTTGTACATCCAGAAACAGAATCATCATCTCAGCCGTGTGTGTGTGTGTGTGTGTGTGTGTGTGTGTGTGTGTGTGTGTGTGTGTGTGTGCGTGTGTGTGTGTGCGTGTGTGTGCGTGTGTGTGTGCGTGTGTGCGTGTGTGTGTGTGTGTCTCCAGTGTCAGACCCCTACGTGATCATTTGCTGCGAAGGAGAGAAAGTTCGCTCTCCTGTCCATAAAAACACACGCAGCCCGGTCTTCAACACCAAAGGACTCTTCTACAGGAAGAAAGCCAACAAGCCAATAAGCATTGAGGTTTGTGTGTGTGTGTGTGTGTGCGTGCGTGCGCGTGTGTGTGTCCTGTCCAGTACAGCTGAATTGTGGATTCCTCTCTCCCTGTGTCTCTCAGGTCTACAACCATAACGTGTTGATGGACTCCTTCCTGGGTCAGGTGACGTTGCCAGCGGAGCAAGGTGATTTCCAGCAGACGCTCCACCTGAGGGACAAGGGCAATCGCCGTGACAACGACCTCCCTGGTACCCTCAGTGTCGCCGTAGTGACCAGCACGGTGCTCACCAACATCTGACACAGACCACCAAACCGCCCGGTCAGGGCTGAATCAGCTGACCCAAAGTTTTGACCAAATCACCCGTTTACCGTGAAACCTGCCGCTGACAGAAAGATTCAGCTTGAACAGAAGGAAAAACTTTACACCCAGCTGGAGGTCTGTGGAGCTCACTGGAGGAAGTGATGATAAATACAAACACCAGAAAAAACACAAATACTTTTTTTAGCTTCATGCTCATAAATGTATGTTTACAAAATACCTGCAAACGCGAAACTCTTATCTTATAAACATTGTTTACAGTTCTTTAGTTTACCTTTTCCTCTGATTGGTCCTCATGTTGTGTCAATCAGCAGCTAGTACGTGTAAATTTTAATCCACTGTTTATTTTATTCTATTTGATCTTATTTAATCTTTTAATTGACTTTTTTTAAATCCTATTTGTGTCCCTTTCATCGTCTCATTTCTTTTCCATCTTGTCTCAGTCCTTTTTATGTTGAAAGAAGCTGCAGGAATAAACTTGCCTCGCCTGGTGTGTGTTTGAACACAGCGAGCTGTTGGCAGAAATCTGCATCGTGGCACTCGCTGGATTAAATACCCTCAGATGGCAGTTTATTAGGTACACCGTGCTAAACCTAATGCACTCTAATACATAATGTTCAGTTTGTGCTGAAACTATTTCAGAGAGGTGTTGGTACAACTTCATGGTACTTGTTTTGGGGGCTTCAGTTCGTGGTGCTGTTGAACTGTATGGCATTATACAGAGAGCTGTTTGTCACTGATATAAATGAGGTGGACAAACATTATAGAAACAGCTGTTATTGAAAAGTTTAGGTTAGAATGACGTTAGAACTCTTCGAACTCGTTAGAGGCCTGTACGACGAAGCCGGATCTGTGGTCAGTGCTTAAACTCACTGCTCCTGTTTGCAGTTCACCACATCATACGACAACATGCCAGTTTTGTGTTCACAGCTTGTTCCCACTGCCCCCAAGAGGCCAACAAATAAATGAATGAATGGATGAATGAATAAATAAGCTGTTGCAGGTTTGATTATTGCTCTCAGCTCGGGATGTTTATCTGTGTTTTTACAATGTTTTGCTCTTAACACACAAAAATGTTTGTGTGTGTGTGAGTGTGCGTGTGTGTGTTTGTGTACTTGTACTTGTATGGCTATGCAGTGTAAGCGCCGGTGTGAATTTTAAACCACTGCAGTGAGGTCCTCATTGTGAATGCATGTAAAATGGAACGACTCCATAATTCCACACTTTTCCAAATTTAAAACTAAACATTGAAATGTGGGTTCCAGATTCCAAATTGCACTTCCAAATTTTTCTGACCACTAGGTGGCACTCTAAGAGCGTGTGTCTATACTGTGGAAGCACTTCCTAATTCCACTTTCTGTTATTCTTATGGTGAACGAACTTAAAACTTCCATTTTGCATTTAATGTTATGGGGGGAAAAAAAAAACAGCTTGCTTTGCTTTGATGTGGTTTATGATGCAATATTATTTATTATGAGCTCGTTCTTGTCTGATTGTGGCCACCAGCTGGTGAACACAGTGTGGCATTTAGGGACCATTGGACTTAAACTCACAGCAACATAAATGCTAACATCGCTCTGTAACTGCTGGATGTGGAAACTGTTTGCAAACAAGTCCCCATATCTACTTCAATGCTAACGCTGTCAGTGTTGTGTTCACAGCTTGTTTCCACTGCCCCCAAGAGGCCAACAAACAAACAAACAAACAAATGAATAAATAAGCTGTTGCAGGTTTGATTAGTGCTCTCACTGATCAAACCTGGGATGTTTATCTGTGTTTTTACCATGGGTATATGTAGTTTTGCTCTTAACCCATGAAAATGTGTGTGTGTGTGTGGTTTTGTGTCTGATTACAGCCTACAGAGATCAGTGGCAGTGAATGAGCAGCTCGCTGTGTCACTGTTAATACCAATAAGAAGGGGGAGGGGGGTGGGGGAGGACGAGGAGGAGGGAGTCATTCATTGCTCACAACGCTGTATACCTTCTCATGGAAGAGAGAAGAGAGAGAGTTAATGAGAAAATAAGAAGAAGAAAAGGAGTCATATCTGAGAATTAAGAACTGGAAGCAAGGAGAGAAACACTGAAGGAAACTGGTAACTGCTAAATGAGAAGGAGGAAAAGAGAAGGAGTCACACTGAGGAGAGAGCAGAAAGAGAAGAGAGAGAAGAGGCACCAGGGATGAGGAAAGGTCTGAGGGAGGAGAGAAGGATAAAAATGAAGGTGTCCCTCTTTTTCTTCCAGCTCCTTCTGCTGTGGGATTAACAGGTTTCTGTTCACCTCCTGAAGAAAGACAATACCGTCTTGTTCTGGGCTCTCTTCTCCTGTTCTTCATCCCTCCACCCACCCGGCAGGACGTCTGTGGCAAGACCTGAGACTGAAACCAGAAGTCTTCGGCTCAGGCAAAAGGGTAAGGACAAACGGCCGGTGGGCTCATAGAGGCGTGTTGGCTTCATGCATAACGTGTGTGTGTGTGCTTTTAATTGGAAAACACCTGTTTTCCAATGAAAAGCAGGTTTGTTTTCTATATCTTTAAGGTTATGACTTGCTTTTTTAGGTGAGCATCATATTCTACAATGTTAAGGATGCATGAATCAACTGCACCTAGTTTGTGATAATAATAACACTGCAGGTAATGTTATGTAAAACAGTGGTTTCTGACTGAGAGTAGAACTTTATAATGAGCCCAGGTGAATGCAACAGCAGAATCACTTGACTTATCATCCAGAAATAATCTGATTTTTTCTTGTTCTGCACCAAAAAGTGAAAGTCTTGATTGGTTCATCTCATCTTTATTTTGTATCTGTGCTAATTTAAAGAAAATTTAAAGAATTTTAAATTACTGAACAAAGTCTGATTTTATTTGCCACCTCTTATTTCGATGTGACCGTGCAGCAGGCTGGGTTTGACTTCTGGCCCCTCCCTGGGTACTCACAAAGCTTTATACTCTTATCTTGCTGTGTACATTACGATATCCTTTTTTTAAACTGGGTGTAGCTGAGGTCAGGTCAACATTCATGTTTCGACACAGTCTGCTGATGTTGCTGTGTTCTCATGTTCTCAGCCGTAGTTTGCTCACATCAGTTATTTAAAGCTGTATTATTTGACTCTTTTGGCCTGATGGCGTCAGTGACTCAGGCAGAAAATACTTTTTCTCGTTGAGGTGACTGGTGCTGTGACTGCAACAAAAAAAAAAAATCGCATGTTGCACAAAATGTGATTGTTGTGTATAGAATGAAAAAAAGCTGCAGAAATCATTGGACACAGTCAGTTCTGACGTCAGAAACATGTTTTAAATGCAGAGTGAATTTCAAACAGCAGAGTTTGTTAGCTGGCCTTTCAGAGATTCTGGTAAAGCCTCAGATGACTCAGGAGAGAGAAGCAAAATATAAAGGCAGAACTCCTGGGCTCAACGTAGGACAGTGTTGGACCGCGGGACACTGAGGAACTCCGAGACCAACATGCCCACTGTGGAGCAAGCAGAGCGAGGGGAACACCTTGTCAGACAGAGGTATCCTGGCTGACACCTCTGTTTAGCATTTGATGGAGATCTGGGAGACAGTGCTGCATGGAGGCACTGCCGTGCAGGATCAGAGGCTTCAAGCAATTCTCCAACCTGAGATTCAGGAAGAGAAATGCAGTTTCTTTTTCTGGTCACTGGCTTTTTATTGTTGCGAGGATTTGGAAGGACTCCTCATCTACATGACGTGGACTTTGTGGCATCTGAGAAGGCCTGTGACGGTGCCTCTATAACAAGTATTTGAGTTTGATTATAGATTATCCTGATGATTATTTAATCTGATATATTTTTTTCTGTTGACTAAGTGAGTCATCGACTAAACATGAATCAAACTGTGGTTTTATTTTCAGAGATGTTGCAGAGCAGGTAGTCGGTGCATGCAGCTGGGTTTTGCAGCATGAGACTGGAAATGTAACGACTTTGATCATTTTTAGGTCCTGACAACTGAGGAGACACTTCTGTCTCAGTCTCTCTCAGCTGTGGACAGTTTGTCATCTGGCTGATGGAATTTCAGACAGAGTCCAGTCAGATGATCTGAGACAAAGAAAGGAAAGGAACAGATAGAGAGGACATACATTTACCTACATCTTTTGGTGTCAGGGCTCATGTAGCATCTGTCTTACTTTTCTTTTCTTCTGTCCTTTCTTTTCACCAGCCCTCTCTGTTTTGACTCTTATGTCTCTATAAATATTTTGTCTCTGTTTTGTTTTTGCTGTGTTGCTCGCCTTTGGCTAATGTGTCTTAATCTACAGGTATAAAATCTTATGTCACACACACACACACACACACACACACACACACACACACACACACACACACACACACACACACACACACACCATGGCTGAGCGCAGCCTTTGTTCCAGGGCTCTGATGGGGTAATTAGATGCTGAAATATTGATAGGGAGTGAGTGAGTTGTGTGTGTGTGAGAGAGGGAGAGAGGCATGCTTGTATTTCATTTCTTCTTTTTGCATTGTGTGTATATTTCTGTGCATGTGGTGGTAACTCACACACACACAGAGAGAGAGAGAGAGAGAGAGAGAGAGAGAGAGAGAGAGAGAGAGAGAGAGAGAGAGGTTGTATAAAGACCACACTTCCCGTGGCTTTATGATAATACACCAGATGTGGCAACAGCATAACTTGAGGCCAATACAACATTTTCGCTCATGTTCTCTAGAAAAACAGATAAAAGCATTTTCTGTTCTGATATAATCTGTGTCTTCCATAACATTACAAATAAATCATCATGGTTTGGGTGAGGTTAGATTAGAGGAGCTATGCTCCTCCTGCATCGCAGAGGATCACAGGTCTAAGGAAGGATTTTAACTTTGAAACCTTCCTGTACTTCAGGTGCAAGTCGCAAGCACAGATCACCTGAAGTGACACAATGACATGATAACTTGTAATGTGAAATTCTTACAAATGGTAACATGCAGAAGCAGCAATGTAAGAATAGATCTGTAAAATGTTTTTAGAAAGTTTTGCTGAACAGTTTGTATCAAAGTATTATGAAATATTAGGACAATGTTGTGAGACATTCTAGTTTCAGGTTTTTCCTTCAGTGTAGTGTCCTCTGAAGTACTGAAAATGTGCCTGTGTGTGTGTCTGTGTGTGCGTCTGTGTGTGTGTCTGTGTGTATGTCTGTGTGTGCGTCTGTGTGTGTTACCAGCAGAGTTTTATATGGATCCTATTAGCAGACACAGCTCTGCTGTCTCATTTAAGTCTCAGTTAAAATCCACATGAATTTTAACAAGCACTGTTTTTATGTGTCTGCTGCTCCTTTGATGATGTTTATAGGTAAAACAGCACCTGAGTCTGTGTGTGTGCGTGTGCGCGCGCGTGTACGCGTGTGTGTGTATGCATTGCAATGCTACTACAGGAGCAGACTGTAAATAATTATCTTGATAAACAAATAATTGTTTTTCCGTCTTTCTTAGATTCTACAGGTGACTGATGTCCAATCATAAGGACAGAACCCAGAACCATGGTCATTCTACAGCAGGTAAACGCACAAAAAGACAGACACTGAGGCCAGGGTGCATTTGTCTGCGTGCGTGCATGCGTGCATGCGTGTGTGTGTTTGTGTGTGTGTGTGTGTGTGTGTGTGTCGGCCTTTTTGATGCTCAGTTAATGCGTTGCTGAACTCGTCAGCCTTTCTGACCAACTAATCAACTCTGACAGCGTCCCCCCACTGTCGAGGCCCAAATGGGTCGAGCCAATAAAACAATCACACACACACACACACACACACACACACACAGATCATCGACCTCCATCTAAACTGACACACAGAGTGTACAGGACAGGAAGTGTGTGTGTGGGTTCTGACTCTGCTGCCATTGGATCACACACAGAAGAAAGATTGTGGAGAACATCTGACAGCAGCTGAACACTGTGAAGGAAAGTTTACAGAAAGTTTTTGTTTTAGCATTTTTACAACATGACAGATTGAATGAACAAACCTCTGCTCTGACTGTAACGGTGTTTTTAAGTTTTTGTTTTTGCCACCAAGAATATTTTGTATTGGAAGTGTATTTTGGGATGTCTCAATGGATCTATTGTTATTTTTTTCAGTAAACAACAGCTACGCTCAGTCAACTAATCCAAACAAGAGCGAGGCCTTCATGCCTTAGTTTTTTTTTTTTTTTTTTTGTCGCGTTCACACTCATCATGGTGTGCAGATCTTAAACACACATCTTAATTGTGACAGCGAAAATGAACAGGGTGGAATCTGATTGGCCGCTGCAGGGCTGGGATGGGAATGTGCGGCGTCTCAGCTACAGATACACCACCTTCATCAAGGTAAAGTCAGGCTTCAGTCAGAAGGAGAACATGCTTCTGAAAACTGATGCCAAAAAACTCATTTCAATTTGAAGAACTTTTTGTGTTTTTGAAAGTTTTGTGTCACAGGCAGGTTTTAGTCTGAGCTGAGCTGTTTACTGTTTACTGAGCTGTAGATTGTGAATCACAGTCACCACAGTTCATCATGTCATAAACTCTGTTTTAGGCTATTTTTGCTTGGTTTGGGATCCGGTCATACTTACACCTCAGTCTCTAGGCTTTTAACAAAACGAGCACAAACATTGTGCTGTAAGTGACGGGTTGTGAGTAGGAGCTGACGTCTGAGCTTTGATTAGAGGTTGATAACACAAACACCATGTACAGTTTGACTACATGGATGTTTTCGATGTCCAACTCATGTGCTGATATGTGCATAACTGCCTGCATTGGTGGGTGTCAGTTATTTCTTTGGTGGCTTTTGTGTTGTTGTAGTTCAGTCGCTCGTTCTGCTCCAGTGAGCTCTGAGCTCTTTCCTGATCTCGGAGGTTGTCTGAGGAGGTCTGGTTTGTGGTCCGGAGGATTCTGTTCTCAGAAAGGTGAAAAACTTGGCCCAGGGCTTGCAATTGGTTTGCACCAGGCACATGTGGAAGTTACAGTCGGACTCCTGAAGCTTTTGTACAGTTGAAAACAATACAACTCAAACTCAGGCCACATGGAACAAAGCTACTGCCATGTGGTTTCACCTTTTGGTTTTGAAAGTAGATTTAATAAAGATATGATGCAGGATTTTGATGCTAATTTAATCATTCAGTTTTTATTAAATTTGTCCATTTATTATTTAACACTACACAACACCAATTATAACGTGAAAAATTAAATATCAGAAACATCAATGGCTTCTAGACCATTTGTTTAAAAACCATTTTTATGCTCTCACCATCCCCACCGTCACTGAGAGCCAGTCTGTTTGTTTCTGTCTCTGCTGTGTTCAGAGCCATGATAAATTCCACTGTGAAGGAGAGCTGGTATTCATTCATTCATCCATTCATTCATTCAGCAGCTCTCTCATTTACTGGACAACCACAGTGCCAACAGGACAAAGGTGGTGTGTGTGTGTCTGTGTGTGTTTAATTATTATCATATTGTAGTTTTGCTGCCTTTGCTTGTGCATAGAATCTGAATAATTCTTGCACCACTGACTATTTCAGAATATTAATTTTATAAAAATATGGTTTGTCGCCATCTTTCTGGCGGCAGATATGAAATGTTAATGTTATTTGTTCACTGGGGCAGAAAGGGGCAGCCAGTCTGTTTTCATGGATGAGTTTATTCAGTGATAAATATCAACACAGTTAGCTTGTCACCATATCTCCCCCTCTGACCTTTGACTTGTCTAAATCACCTATCTAAATGCAAATGAGCTGAGCTGAAAGTGCCTTTATCAGTTATATGGCCTCTTAACAGCGTTCTTCTACCACTCTGCCTCTGAACACTCCTGCGTTGTTGGATTAATCTGAGTTTCAGCATAATGAAATGTTCCTGCAGAGGCTGTTTCATTTGCATGGGAAACACATTGCTGAAAAAAAGTGGCACTGCAGGGCACTGTTTGCAACAGAAATTTCATAAAGACCAGCAGAGGGCAGACCCACACCTGAAGACGGCCTCTTACCTGCAGACAGATATTGTGCAGTCCGGATCTTGTATTACTTGTAGTAAACCTTTTACACGTTGCAGGTAACCGGATACTACACAGCTGCAGCCAAGTCACAACGACTGAGCTGAAATGACAGGAACTTAGTAACAACATGAGCTTCTGCTGAACTTAAATCAAACCAGATCACACACATTCTCAAATAATAAATAACCATTTGCGTGTTTGCTAAACAAACACCATCCACAATTAAAAATGAATTAATAAAATTCACAGGTTCATCATTTCCAGTATGAATAACTAGTTTTGTAGGAATGTTAAATAATCTTTTGGAATTTTTGATATGTTTATTGGATAGTGATAATAGTGGATTCAAACCTGGGATGTCGTGTTCACCTTTACACCATCGGGGGGCTCCGAAGGCTCTTTTCTGTCTCTGTGCAGTTTCTTACCTTTGCACACAGGAGTGACGCGGGCAGCTGTAAGCCAATACCCAGCTCATGTCTGGCCTGAATTATTTACCTGAAGAAAGATGATGAGAACACACACTCATCCACAACAGGCAGCACGGACATTACATCGCTGCTAACAACACACCAGCACTGTGTCTCAGTCACGTTTGTCCAGAGTGTGAGCTCAGCATGGCAGCCATGATGTAAGCCCGTTTCCCTGAATCTGCCCTGTGTGTTAGATATACAGTGGGTCACAAACTACCCCATGGCTGTCCCCATTCGCTTCGGCGTCTGGTTATTTGGCCTGAGGCTTCATCGATCTTTAAATAGCTGCAGTAAAAAGCCTCTAAAGGCCCGTGAAACACTGTGAAACAACTCTCTGCCCCTCTGAGAGCAGAATGCTGACATGAAAGACACACAGATAAATGACTGAGGTAAACTCAGGTCTGTGAGCAGTGAAACAGTCACTGTAGTGGTGGAACAGAATGTCACCAGACCAGGTTTGTGTTGGTGGCTGGTTTGTCTTCCTAGCTTTTAGTTTTTATCGTTTTATGTTTAACAGTCTATAGATCATCAAATATCCCATACTGAACTTTTGTCTTCGTACCTCACACACAGCAGACTCAGTAGATTTTAGTTATCTTTGTAGATCTGAAATTTAAATTAAAGAATTGCTAACAGACAAAATCAACAATGGAAAAGCCCTTTGGTTAAGCGCTGTCTCCATGAACTGATCAGTTACCAGTCTCAACTGGATCATATCCACCTGCATGTCAGTACCGTGAGAAACTCCTGCCTGATGAGAAATGAGAGCAAAAGATGAGATGTATGTATGGATGATGGGAGCGAGGCAAAGACGAAGGAAAAGAAAGAGAGGGACAGAGGAAAAGAAAGAGGGACAGAGGAAAAGAAAGGCAGACACCAAACAGATCCTCTGTTAAATAATTTAACATGTGGTTTCTGATAGTTTGCCATAGGCCCTGCGTGTGTGTGTGTGAGTGAGTGAGTGTGAGTGTGAGTGTGTGAGTGTGTGCGTGTGTGCGTGCGTGCGCGTGTGCGTGCGTGAGACAGGTGCTTGGTGGTGTAATGTTCAGGTGGCTCAGTTTGCCAGACAGAGTATCTACTTAATTAAACTGACATATACAGTATGTAACACACACTCAAACAACCATTCATCACACACACACACACACGCACACACACACACACACACACACACACACACACACACACACACACACACACACCCAGTCTCTCAGGACAGGAGCTAAATGCTAACAGCAGCATGCTAACATCCTCACAGTGATAATGCTAGCATGCTGATGTTAAACAGATAAAATTTGTACCACGTTCACATGTTAGTTTAGCGTCTTATCATGCTAATGTTTCATAAGCCAAAATATTAAGGTCAGGGGTCAAAGTTCATGACTGTCCTCTGCAGCAGCCCTTCTCTCAGAGCGTCTGCTGCACTGATCTCCCTGTCTGTTCTCTAGTGACTCATCATATCTACCATATAGACCTCATTAATTATTTATTAATTACCAGGTCGTTCCTGGTTTGTTCCTCAGTAATGACTCACATTTTATCTGCTGTATTATAAAGTTTTACCATTTTTATTAATATTACTCGTATATACTGATATTGTCCTTCATATTTCTCAGTCAGGAAACACAGGATTTACACTGCAGTGAGACATTCTGTATTTATCTCAACGGACATCCAACACCATATGACACACCTGAGGAGGAAGTGACATCTTGTTGCCATGGGCAACAGGGGAGGATGTGGGTTAACACAGTGTGAGTGTGACAGACAGAGAGGGAGAGAGAGAGCAGGAGGACTGTCCAAAAATGTGACTGCAGTGAAAACTTCAGACGGATGTGACAAGTAGAAGGAGGCTGGATTTTCTTAGACAGCTTTAAATGTTTTCCTTTTTTTTTGTCTGTGGACAGTTTAGATTGGACAAGAAATATAAAGAAAGACACGAGTGAAGGTTGCTAACCAGGATGTTCTTTTGCACGACGTTGTTTTACTTAACATCCTTTTTTTTCTGGCATCCCTCAAAGGACATTTCAGCTTTTTATAGATGAAACCATGGAGGAGAAACAGAGGCGACGTGGCTGAAGTCTGCTGGAACTGAACCCGTGATGATTTAAACCAGTTAGACCCATGTATGTTGCTCTGTGGACCTGAGTGTCAGCTTGATATTTTACATGGATATTTGGAAAGTTTCCACATGTGTACAAGAACGAAACAGCGGGAACAGAAGTTGTACAAACACCAGATTCATTTTTGCACCTGTCCACCTGTAGAAGGCCGCCGCCATCAGATATCACTGTCAGGTTGTGTGTAAGTTTGTGCGGTACATGTGAAGATGTACAAGCGTCGGGACTATGTGGAACTCTATGAGAAGGATCAGGCCAAATGGGTGCTGATACGGAACGTCAACACGGTGATGAAACACAGCACTCTGCTGCCGGTACGCTGCTTCTCTGTGTGCGTTTCATGGGTCCTAATTATACACCTGCACTTTGTGGGATTTGCATTGCGTAGTGTGTGTGTGTGTGTGTGTGTGTGTGTGTGTGTGTGTGTGTGTGTGTGTGTGTGTGTGTGTGTGTGTGTGTGTGTGTGTGTGTGTGTGGAGAGAGAGAGAGAGAGAGACTTATCTCATATAACTGTGTTAGAATAATTAGACATGAATCATGTGGTTTTCTCATGAATCATAATAATTGTATATCTGAAAACTGTGTTTAAGTTGCATGCCTTTGTGTGTGTGTGTGTGTGTGTGCATGTTACTGAAACCCACAACACAAAGACAGTGCTTTAACTTTAACCTCAGTCTAACGTTCTTGTCTCTCTGTCCTGTGTGTGTTTGGCACTGCAGCAGTTAGTTAATACTGCAGTATTATGTACTGTCACGTAGCTTTAACTTTCTGAAAACTAATTTCCAGTGATCTTTAAAAAACCCACAGGGCAGTTTGGAGATATTTCCGGTATCCTCAGACTCTTCTCACCGTCTGGATGAAAAATATTTTTTGTCCACTGATCAGTACAAAGGATTTTTAACCTGTTTCCTAAGTTGTGAGTGTATTTCCTGTCCAGGTGACAGAGAGTTTTCAGAGCCACTTTTCAGGTGTCAAAACGTTGATACTGGGTTTAGGCTACACCTCTTTGTGCTAACCCTTCTTTCCTCTCCTACATAACACCTGTCTGCGGGTTAGATGTCCTCCCTGTCCACCTCGACAAATTCCTGGTACATGTTTTGTATTTTTTGTCCTTTCCACACGGTCCGGGCTGGACTGTCTGTCTGCCTGGATCAGGAGATCATCTGTTTTACCCTTTTCAGACTGCACCATTTATTTAAAGGCTAGAAGTGATTTACTAACCCTGCTGAGTCTTAATGTAACGGCTCCAGTGAACACAGTAAAGGAAGTAAAGGTCAGCCTGCTGTAGAGTAAGATGATATGAGGTCTTACTCAACACTCTGTCTAACTTAAGTTAAAAGGGTTCACGTGTCTCCAGACGTCATTGAGCCTGGTGTAGGTGCAGTGTGAAAATGGTCATGATTCACTTATTTAACCAAAGAAAGGTGGATTCCAATCATGGGTCTGATCATCTTAAAAATACACAGTGGTTCACATGTTTTTCAATCACATTCATGGTGATGGTGTAATCAAGGCACGTTCCCTTCAGGCTCTGACTCTGATTTCTCATGTCATAGTGCTTATTATTGTTATTCTGACCCTGATTTAAAATTCTGAATCTGTTCGAAGAAATTATCCTTCTAATCACAATCCTAATCCTGGCTTCAGCTTCAATTCTGGATTTCTCTTCAGGGCGACTACGTCTGGTTGGACCTGAAGACCGGTCGGGAGTTTGAGGTTCCCATCGGTGCAGTGGTCAAACTCTGTGACTCGGGACAGATCCAGGTGGTGGACGATGAGGGAAACGTAAGTGCTGAAACATTTTTAAACTTTCTTTTATGTCACTTGGAGCCGGTGAAATCACGCTCCCCATAAAATCCCTTTATTACTCCTCACTGTATTAGAATCTAATGAGTGAAGAAGGGACAGTCAGCTCTGCCACTCTGTGATATGTTGTACGTAGGAATAACGTTGTTCACTTACTGACGAGTTTAAGTGAAATTATGGAGCTTTAAAAGGTTAAAGTATAGAAAACTGCAGGAACCAGAAGCAAGTAAATTCTCGTAAATTCTTCTGTTTTCCTTCACAACCCACTATAACCACACGTTCCCCTCCAGGAGCACTGGATATCCCCCCAGAATGCCACCAACATCAAGCCAATGCACCCCACCTCCATCCACGGTGTGGAGGACATGATCCGCCTGGGAGACCTCAATGAAGCTGGAATCCTCCGCAACCTGCTCATCAGATACAGAGAAAAACTCATATATGTGAGTTTTATTATTAATTAGTATTTTTAATGGTCTGCAGTAACTGTCTTATTCAGATACAGATCACATCATGCAGCTATGCATGTACACCCACTGGCCACTGTACGAGGATTGAGACCTGGTCAGCGTGGAGTCTATCTGAGTGCAGTGAACTCATCATGTCATGTTGAAGAAAACAGTTTGAGTTGGTCTGAGCTTTCTGGCACGACGTGTTATCCTGCTGGAAGCAGCCATCAGAAGATGGGTACATAAAGCGATGGACTCAGGCAGGCTGTTGCATTTAAACGATGCTCAGCTGCTACTCACGGGCCCAAAGCCTGACATGAACATATGCACCAGCGCCCGGTGAGATGCCCTGCTCTCTGCAGACCGAGGCTGTAGCGATCAGTTCTTTGACTTACTGTTGCCCTCCCATCAGCTCGAGGCGATCTGGCCGTTCTCACTAGATATTTTCTCTTCTCTTTACTAACACTGTATTATTTCAAACCCTGTGTCAGACTTCTGCTGTTTGCTGCTTCTCTAATCTCATCTCAATTTCTTGCTCCCTGATTCTTTTGTCCTGCCTGCTCTCCTTCCTCTTTCCCTCTTCCTGTTTCCTCTGAAGACAAACTGTGGTGGCAGGGTAAGTCAGCTCCTGGACGCCAAGCATGACCAGAGAGAGAGAGAGAGAGGGAGGGAGAGAGGGAGGGAGGGAGGGAGGGAGAGAGAGGGAGGGGAGGGGAGGGGAGGGGAGGGAGAAATTTCACACTAAATGTATTTAATGCTGCATGGCCTCATTAATAGGAACATGCAGTAGATGTGGTATCTGGCTGTATCTCTGCATGTATGTTGCATGTTTTGAATATTTCAATTTAAACTTTTTTTCATAAATGTGAGACTGAAAAGAAATCATGGACGGCTACAGATGATTTCATACGTGGCTGATTCTGCTGTGGACGTCTTATTATGAGATAAAATTCATCTTTCAGTTTCCTCTGCACAAACTTTGCATCTACCTAGACACACTGTATCTACACAATACAGTGTGTCATGACTCAAAGCCAAAACTAAACAGGCAAACCCTGAAGCTCTGGAGGTGTCATGTTCCTGCAGGACATGTGTTATGGTGCGACTGGCTCAGGCTTAGCCGTGACCGAACTCAGCACTGCAGCCTCAGCGCATGTAGATTTGTTTTCAACATGGCCGTGTGGTCTCTCCTGGCGAACTCTGATACGTTCTCATTGTCATCCTTCAACATCTGAGCTACGAGGCCTGCGTCACCTCATCTACCCTGCACCACCAACTTGCTGCCACGTTTACTCAACAGACACATGATTTACTTAGTTATGTTGAATGAATGACTTTGTCTTGAAATGGAGAATATTTACACTATAGTATGACAGCTTCCACTTAAAGGATCTTAATACTTTTACCACGCCTGCTGTCCTGTGTGTCTCATGTCAGTTCATGCTGTTCCTCTGCGTGCAGACATACACCGGCTCCATCCTGGTGGCCGTTAACCCTTACCAGCTGCTGCCCATCTACACGGCCGACCAGATCCGCCTCTACACCAACAAGAAGATCGGTGAAATGCCGCCGCACATCTTCGCCATTGCTGACAACTGTTACTTCAACATGCAGCGGAACAACCGCGACCAGTGCTGCATCATCAGGTAGGAAAGAGCTTGGGATGCAGGTAGAAGTGGCTCAAATGGTCAAGGCAAGTCAGGCCCCCTGGGTACACACTCATAAAAATGTGTGTGTGTGTGTGTGTGTGTGTGTGTGTGTGTGTGTTTGTGTGTGTGTGTGTGTGTGTGTGTGTGTGTGTGTGTGTGTGTGTGTGTGTGTGTGTGTGTGTGTGTGTGTGTGTGTGTGTGTGTGTGTGTGTGTGTGCGTGTGTGTGTGTGTGTGTGTGTGTGACTCAGTGGTGAGTCTGGAGCAGGGAAGACAGAAAGCACCAAACTGATCCTTCAGTTCCTGGCAGCCATCAGTGGTCAACACTCCTGGATAGAACAGCAGGTCCTGGAGGCCAACCCTATACTAGAAGGTAGGAACACACACACACACACACACACACACACACATGCGTGTCTATATTAGAGTCATGTTTGTAGGTAAGTATTGGAACCCTTCTCCTTTTTGCCGCCTCGCTCCAACCTCAGAACATAAATCCTGATGGATGAAGATCTGCTGAACTCCGCGAGTTCACAGGTCACCACAGGTTTCTGCTGTTTCTCTTCCAGCCTTTGGCAACGCTAAAACAATCCGCAACGACAACTCGTCTCGTTTTGGGAAATACATCGACATCCACTTCAACAAGAGAGGAGCCATAGAGGGAGCCAAGATAGAGCAATACCTGCTGGAGAAATCCAGAGTGTGTCGACAGGTACGGGACCAAATGACAACACCTGTCCAAAGTTTTACACCTGTCAGGAACAAACAGTGACATTCAAATAATTCTGTCTCACAAAATGGAAAAAACATGTTCATGCTCATGTTTCTGTTTTAATGTAGAACCTGTTGTGTAGTATTTCCACCTGTTCAACATTTCATTTCATTTCATGACATGAAATCCTTTGCTGAGGGTTTCAGTGATCAGAGGATCCAGTTTTAGCCATTTAGTATTTAAAGATAGAACAATAAAAAAAATTAAAATAGTGATTAATTCACATCTCAAATCCATGGGATACAAGGATGTAGTAATATCATAATTGCTTTTATTATGATTTATGTATTTCATTTATTGTAAAGCTAATGGCTTCACATGTACATTAATATATTATTGAGTATAATGTATTTATTATTCCTTTTTCATTTCTGCTGCTGTGTTTAATGTTAACGCTCCTCTCCCTGCAGGCCTACGATGAGAGAAACTACCACATCTTCTACTGCATGCTGAAGGGAATGACTGTGGACGAGAAGAAGAAGCTGGGGCTGAGCAAGGCCACAGACTACACCTACCTGACCATAGTGAGTAAGGTTTCACTTTCAGCCTCGTGTGTGCAGCTTCAGCTGTAAAATATCTGCTGTTAATGTCAGTTGTTAAATTTTGTCCTTTACAGTCAACGTTTTACCGTTTACCAAAATCCTGCAGGGAGAAAGTTCGCTGTCCGGTTCACTGACTGAAATATAAAAAGGACAAACTGATGATATTTAAACGCAGTGTGGTTTTTCTTTCTCTGCAGGGAAACTGCACAGTGTGTGACGGCCGAGACGACATGAAAGAATATTCCAACATCTGCTCTGCAATGAAGGTACTGATTCAAACCACACGCTCATTACAGGACAGCAGTTAGCCAGAGGTCTGTGTTAGATTTCACTCTTAAAAAGTGGATCCTCTCGTATTTTAAAGAAACTGGAAGGTGATCGCTCACAGATTCTCTCTGCTCTGTTCTGCAGGTGTTGATGTTCACAGACAAAGAGAACTGGGAGATTTCTAAATTGCTGGCAGCTATTTTACACATGGGAAACCTCCGATATGAAGGTAAAATATATTTCTCCAGAGGTTTTTTTTGTACCTTGTAACAATGTTTTTGAATTTGTATTTGTTTGTTTTATTTTTGTTCTTTCTGACCTTTGACCCCACAGCTCGAACCTACGACAACCTGGATGCCTGTGAGGTTGTCCGCAGCCCTCACCTCACCACTGCTGCGACACTGCTGGAGGTGACACACACACACACACACACATACATCTCCAAAAAACCAAACACCTGAACATTTCACAGACGTACAGATGTTCACCTGAACTTTTCCTGGGCCTGAACCCAGAGGTCTCCTCTGGCTCAGTTTGGTAACGGACCCATTGCTGTGATCACTGCTCAGTGCCAAGCAAATCAAAAGCTTAGGAAGGATTCAGGTCAGGGGTTTTGATAGTTCACCTTTGTGTCTGTGTGTTCAGGTGGACGGTAAGGATCTGATGAACTGTCTGACCAGCCGGACTCTGATCACCAGAGGAGAGACCGTCTCCACCCCGCTCAGCATGGAACAAGCTCTGGATGTACGCGACGCTTTCGTTAAGGTATAAGACTTAATTCTTAAAACTGTCTTTTATGCATCTTTGTTACACAACTCATGAGTTAAAAGCCTTAGGTGTCCTCTGTCAGAGGACACACATCATCAGGTGTGTCTTCAAACATGAGAGATAGATACAATAATGAGACCTGTTAAAGGAGGTTAGAGATGTCCTGTTACTCAGTGTGCAGGTGAAAACTAAAACAAAAACGTCTTTGCTTCATCATAAAACATTTGCAAGGCCAATGTCTGATATATTTGAAATGTGAAGGTGTTGAATGTTGATGTGGATTCTGTGTGTATGTGTGTGTGCGTGCGTGTGTGTGTGTGTGTGCAGGGTATCTATGGCCGTTTGTTTGTGTGGATCGTGGAGAAGATCAATGCAGCCATTTACAAGCCTCCGTCCTCACAGCCCAAAGTTCTCAGGCGCTCCATCGGACTGCTGGACATCTTCGGCTTTGAGAATTTCACTGTCAACAGGTGCAACACACACACACACACACACACACACACACACACACACACACACACACACACACACACACAGAGTCTCTTACAGTCTCAATAAATGAACCAGATCTTCTTCTCACCTTCTTGTGATTTGCTCTTTACTTGAAGAGCATCCACTGAGAGGTGAATTCTCTTCTCATTGTTGCTTATCTTCTCGTCACTTCCTCCCTCCTGCAGCTTTGAGCAGCTGTGCATCAACTTCGCCAACGAGAACCTGCAGCAGTTCTTTGTCCGTCACGTCTTCAAGCTGGAGCAGGAGGAGTACAACCTGGAGCACATCAACTGGCAGCACATCGAGTTCACCGACAACCAGGACGCTCTGGACATGATCGCTATCAAACCCATGAACATCATCTCACTCATTGATGAGGAGAGCAAGTTCCCAAAGGTACCCACTCAGGTGGTGGATGGGGGGATGGGTTTCTGGGAGCTTTACATAATTCTGTCTTTGGGTTTTTTCCGCAGGGCACAGACACCACGATGCTCAACAAGCTGAACTTTCAGCACAAACTCAACACAAACTACATCCCTCCAAAGAACAACTATGAGACTCAGTTTGGCATCCAGCACTTTGCCGGCGTGGTTTACTATGAAACAAGAGGTCAGAGTCACTTCATACACACTGGAGAACATTTAAAGATGCAGTTACATCAAAACATTCCTGTTTTACTACACAGTCACAGAAGAGCAGAGATAAGTGGAGTTTTTTTTTTTTTTTAATTGTTAACTCACATTTCTCTGAACTGAGTTCACTCTCTCAGACAATTAGACATTTACTACGTTCCACTGCATCTAAAAAGAAAAAAAATCTGATTCACAGTCATTTTGTTATGCTTTTGGTTTTGACATTGCTGTAAAAGCAATGAAAAGTGATGCACAGTTTGGTCCACAGTGGCTGCTGCTGTGCTGACTGTGTGAAGAAAGAGTGAACTCAGTTTAGAGAAATGTGAGTTAGCAATTAAAAAAAAAAATCTATCTATCGTTGCTCTGATGTGTCCCTCTTGGACATGGAACCAGTTTGCAGAAGACTGTCAGGATGGATGAGGCTGCACAGACATTCTTTCCTCAGGGGAACTGAACAAAGAGGCATCCTTCTTTTGTCGTAGCGGAGTCACGGTTTATGCCAAATAAATAAATAAATAGACAAATAAACAAAGGCTACTTCAAAGACAGCGGTGATCCATCTTGTATTGTCTCCTGTTGTGGTGTTTTTTAGTTCAGTGTTTCCTGAGTCTGTCAGCGTTTTCTTCCTGAGATGTGGATCATGTAATCTGAGATCAGCTGAGCTGGATGTTGAACTGATGTTTGTCATGACTGTGGCTGTGAGCTGAGAGAGAGTTCAGAAGGGAAAACAACACCGTGACAGCTTCGTGGCATGTTGTGTAACATAAATATGTGTTGCACTGTGTGTGTGTGTGTGTGTGTCCTTTAGGCTTCCTGGAAAAGAACAGAGACACTTTATACGGCGACATTATCCAGCTGGTTCACTCCTCCAAAAACAAGTTCATCAAACAAATCTTCCAGGCTGACGTTGCTATGGTAACGAACGCACACACACACACACACACACACACACACACACACACACACACACACACACACACACACACACATTAAAGTTTTTAATATTAAAATGTTTTTTGATCAGCGCTGACCAGAAGTGTTACTGTCACATCTAACTCACAGTGTCCACTGAAAATGAACATTCTTAGAAATCAGAAGACGACGCTCCATCAACACGCTCTTACATTTTCTTCAGTGTCAGTTTAATTCACTGATAGTTGTCCACACATGTAATGGCACATAGCAAACATGAACTCCACCACTAGTTCACCCTGAATCTATGGACAATTTAACTGCTTATTTGATCAATTATCCAAAGATATTCAGTTTATTAATTTAAGTGATTTAAAAAAAAAACCCACACACTAGAAGCTTGAAACCATCAAAGTCTTGTTTATTTTTGCTTTTAAAAATAGTTGCTGGTGAACTGATTGACTGATTGATTAGTTGACCAATGATCCATCCTCTTGACATAGCTGTCGCTCTGTCTGTTCTTTTTATTGATGTTTAACTCTGAATCTGCGCCGTCAGCTGGACAAAGACTTTTATATTTAGAGACAGAGAAAGAGGAAAAAGGTTAGTGTCAGAGCTCAGGAAGAGAAAAGAGAGTCCTCATTGTGTGTGTTTGTGTGTGTGTGTGCGTGTGTGTGTGTGTGTTTTTAGGGGGCAGAAACCAGGAAGCGCTCGCCCACTCTGAGCAGTCAGTTTAAGAGATCTCTGGAGCTGCTGATGAGGACTCTGAGCGTCTGTCAGCCTTTCTTCGTTCGCTGCATCAAACCCAACGAATACAAGAAGCCCATGGTGAGTATCTGCACTCGGTGTCTGAACTGAGCAGAGCTGCGTCATTGTTTTGGTGTTTAGGGTTAAGATGCACTCAGATCCTTTACTTAAAAAAAAAAAGGACCAGTAAACAAAACAGAAGTCCTGCGTTTAGAATCCTGCTCATTCTGCAGTGAGACGTCTCCCTTCAAAGGTTCACCAGATCTGAGGGGTCGTCAGATGATTAATGTGAGAGGAAAGAAGAAAAGATTTTTGTCTATATTTTGCACATAATGTTAAATGAAAACAAATGTACGACAAAGGTCATTTTGAAAAACTGTTCGGTCCGGTCACAGCCCTCATGTTTATGTGCGTAGTTATTTGACAGGGAGCTGTGTGTGCGTCAGCTGAGGTACTCAGGTATGATGGAGACCATTCGTATCCGCCGCGCAGGATATCCCATCCGCTACACCTTTGTGGAGTTTGTCGACCGCTACCGGGTCCTCATGCCTGGAGTCAAACCAGCGTACAAACAGGTAGAGTGTAACTACAGGTGTGTGTGTGTGTGTGTGTGTGTGTGTTTTAGCTGTGTACAGCTGTTTATTACTGTATTAGCCTGAATATAAGACAGTATTACTTTTGAAAAAGAGATTGTGAGTGTGTGACTGATAGACAAGTTTCACAAATGTGACTGTACAACTCACATTGCAGTGGAGACAGTGGAGCTCAGTGGGATAAAGGTGCATTAGTCTGATACATGCACAGTAATTTGTTAGAAAGATACGTCACCAAACATCCTCCTTAATAAATCGCTGGTTCCGCTGCTGCGTCTCTGTCTCGTCAGGAGGACCTGAGGGGAACCTGTCAGAGGATCGCTGAGGCCGTCCTCGGCAGAGACGACGACTGGCAGATGGGAAAGACCAAAATCTTCCTGAAGGTACGAGGTGATTTTCCCCAGGTGCAGCCTGGAGAAGATGTTTACAGTTAGCTTTTAAGACATGTCAGTCATCTGTTAATAGATGATGATGGACAGATGTAATTTATATAGCACTGCTGTGTTAATAATATATTTATATATATCAATAAAGTTCTTAATGTAGTTACTCCATCATCCTCTCACTTTGGCAGAGGAGATTTCTGACGTTACATTTTGGAGCGAGGCTCTGCTGTGATTGTTTCCAGCTGACGTGTCTGCTGATGGGAAAGACTGTGTGTGTTTTAGTTTCCTGCTGTGTGTGTGTGTGTGTGTGTTTTGGTTTCCCGCCATTTGAGGGCAGATGTTGTCCTGAGGTCAAAAGTCGCTGGTAAGGCACATCCGTGAGCTGGTTGCCACGGTGACACTGTCAGTTCTGCCCCTGGAGGTGAAATGAAAACATCAGCAGCTGACTGAGGCTCGGCCGTTTGTTTTCTCAGCGTGCGACTCGTGTCCAGCCCTGCCTGCTGAAACACTGCCTTTCCGCAGCTGGTTGTCGATGATACAAACATGTGTCATGTTGTACAGAAGCTCTGAAGCTGTAAGACCAGGTGATCTCTGAAACCCCAGGGCTGCATCCTCTGAAGCTGTCAGGTGAAAACCTGATGCTCACCTGGTTGAACAGAGGTTTAAGGTCAGGGAGGAGCAGATTTCTCAAACTGTTCAGTTCATTTCTATCTATATGGCAGTGAACTGTCTAACTACGGCAGATGAACCACACCTGAGATCTTCACTCACCTGAGGCTTTAAGTCGCAGAGAAAAAGTCATGAATGTAATGTGAGACAAAAATCTGCTGCAATTCTCCTGTAAATTAAAAATATTGATACTGCAATAAACTGAAATAAGGTTATTTTATATTAGAGACAAAATGTTGGAAAGGAGTTTTTTTGGAAAGTTTGAGAGAATCGTAATTTTTTTTTTTCAATTCCCTCACTTCCTGTGTGCGGAGCTGTCCCACCACCCACTGCACCTGAAACCGAAATGTTAGATGAACAGGGGTGAATCTATAGCACCTGAACTAGTGGACAAAGGACGTGTGTCTCTATCACAGCCCCACTTCATGTTTTAAAATGATTACTCGGGCCTTACCTCTCAGCCAGACAGGAAGCTGGACAGGAAGTAGAAAGTTCAGGGGTGTGAAGGCAGGGCAGTGCCCACACTTCCCTGACAGGACGTGCTCAGATTAGCCAGAGGGCGGACGGACAGATCTGACCTGCTGTCTACAGCATTAAGATCTGGTTAAAGTTAATACAACTAACATTACTTGGTTAATGTTCGGGGAGGAATGTGGTTATTAGAGCCTCAGACTGATGAACCAGAGCAGCAGAAAGTGTGTTTGCATTTGTTTATTATTGTTTATTAGTTCTGCCTCCTGTTCTGTAGGATCACCACGACATGCTGCTGGAGATCGAGAGAGACAAGGCCATCACAGACAAGGTCATCCTCATTCAGAAGGTGGTTCGAGGTTTCAAGGACAGGTAGGCCTCAGAAACCTGATTCAGTCTCTGTGTCCCCTGATGAAACTGGTAGAGAGGTTGACCCAGTCTCTTCATGAAGGTTTGGGTAAAGATTTATTTTTTTATTTTTTTGCCTCTCGTCATCAGATCAAACTTCCTGAAGATGATCCAGAAGACGTGGAGAGGGTATCAGTGCAGGAAGAACTATGGAGCTGTGAGGAGACTGTGTTTCACATTGCACACAAACACATGCAGTTAGAGAAAAGTCTAAACACAAGTGCAGTCAGGCCTTTGTGATGATGAATTGATTTGTTGTGTGATGCGGCTCAGTTTCATTCGTTTAGAATCAGAAAAGGTTGATAATACATTTTTCTTCTTCTGTCTCTTCAGATGCGAGCAGGCTTCTCTCGCCTGCAGGCTCTGGTTCGTTCCAGGAAGCTGTGCGCGTCCTATCACGTGGCGCGTCAGCGGATCACGCGCTTCCAGGGTCGCTGCCGGGGCTTCTTGGTGCGCCGG
Organism: Toxotes jaculatrix; assembly: GCF_017976425.1. Lineage (NCBI taxonomy): Eukaryota > Metazoa > Chordata > Actinopteri > Toxotidae > Toxotes > Toxotes jaculatrix. The sequence goes on from NC_054402.1 coordinate 1,612,911, forward strand.
GCATTCAGACACCGGCTGTGGGCCGTCATCACCATCCAGGCTCACACCAGAGGCATGATCGCTCGCCGGCTGTACAAGAGGCTGAAGGGAGAGGTAGGAAACATTTTGAAGCGCCTGTAGTTTACAGATTTTATATATAAACCATATGATCTGTGGCAGATTGAAACACCTCACAGTTGTATGAAATTGTGAGAATGAGCTCAGCATTGATCCGCTACAACATTAAAATAAAAAAAAAAACTGCTGCCAAACAAACACTGTAACTCTGGACACCTTAGTGTCAGACCAACAGGCTGAGAGCTGAACAACAAAGTTTTTCACAACTTTTTATACATTTTTAGTTTCGTGTTTTACATTTTTAAATTCACTTTAACGTTAGCAGCATCGTTCCATTTGTCCCTGGGAGTCCAGTGGGGCTGAGCTTGTGTTGTTTTGGTAACTAGCTGCTGTTTTTTAATGGCAGACTCCTTTCTCTCCTCCCTCAGTACCGCAGGAGGCTGGAGGCAGAGAAGATGCGTCTGGCTGAAGAGGCCAAACTGAGGAACCAGATGTCTGCGAAGAGGGCGAAGGCCGAGGCTGAACGCAAACACCAGGTGGGAGTTCGACAAGGAATTCTGACATTTAAAGACTTAGAGGCCTGGTTTGTTAACAGATATTATTATTATTATTATTATTATTACACTTTTGAGGCAACACCAATGTGATGCTTTTATTTTCTAGGAGCGTCTGGCCCAGCTGGCCAAAGAGGACGCCGAGCGGGAGAAGAAGGAGAAGGAGGAGGCTCGGAGGAAGAAGGAGATGGTGGAGCAGATGGAGAAGGCCCGTACAGAGCCCGTCAACGACTCCGATATGGTCGACAAGATGTTCGGCTTCCTGGGGACGACGAGCTCTTTCCCTGGGCAGGAGGGACAAGCACCAGCCGGCTTTGAGGTGAGCAACCAAACAAAGACAGAACCACTAAATACACTAAAGCCACAAACTATATGATCAGTACGACTCCAAAAAAACAGCAACAAATAAATAAAAATCCTCCTCCTGACGCCTAAAGAGGCCAGAGATGTTCCCATCTGACGCCCTGTGACATGACTGAAGCCCTGTCTCCTCTGCAGGACTTGGAGCGCACCCATCAGGAGCTGGAGGTGGAGGATCTGGACGAGGCTCTTCCTCTGCCTGAGGATGATGATGAGGAGGATTTATCTGAGTACAAGTTCGCCAAGTTTGCTGCCACCTACTTTCAGGGCACCAGCACGCACACCTACGTCCGAAGACCTCTCAAACAGCCGCTGCTCTTTCACGACGACGAGGGAGACCAGCTGGTGCGTCACCTTTTACCTCTGAGTTTTACACGGGTTTTAACAGCTGTTCAGATTTTTGCTTTTTCTCAGAAAGACGCTCACATCTGGAAAAATAGCTTTAAATAGTTTTGACTGTGCAAAGAAATCACAAAAAAATCAGTTTGAATCATTGTCACAGATACAAACTTAGTATTAACGGTCGTTTCTGTAGGTCACATTTCACCCGATACACTCGATGAATAAATAATTCTTCCATGTCCCGGCTCAGGCTGCTCTGGCAGTTTGGATCACGGTGCTGAGGTTCATGGGAGATCTGCCAGAGCCCAAGTACCACATGGCCATCAGCGACGGAAGCGAGAAGATCCCTGTCATGACCAAAATCTACGAGACACTGGGGAAGAAGACCTACAAGAGAGAGCTGCAGGCGCTGCAGGGGGAAGGAGAGGTGAGGGAGAGGAGGGGTGGGAGGCGAGGGAGAGGAGGGGTGGGAGGAGGGGTGGGAGGGAGACCAATTCTTTAGTTTGAGATTATAAACGATGAACTGCTTTAAGTTCAGGTGGTTTTTCATCATGAAACCACTTTTAAACCATTTAATTCTACGTTTCCTCTTCAGTGCAATTCTTAAATGCTGAATGTAAAACATTTTCATTTTAATGACCTTGTTTTTGTCATGTAACATTTTAGCCCACGTGGGATTAGCACAGGTGTCATGGACAGATGCCTGATAATGACTGTAGTTTCTTCTAACCCTCCTCTGAGCGCCTGGTCTCTGAACAGGTCATGTTACATGTTAAATGTGGGCAGGACTGGACTTTGGTTTGAGCATCACAGTCGTTATGTGTCATGTGGGAGACTCTGATTAGCCAATGAGCTTTTTCTGGTTGTGTTCTGCCTCCAGACGCTTCAGTCCGAGAGCCACAAGAAGAACAGCGTCCGACACAAACTGGTGTCCCTCACCCTGAAGAAGAAATCCAAGATCACTGAGGAGGTGAGGCCTCGTAGCTTTCTGACAGTCGCATCTCCAGGTGCGGAACCAGAGAAGTGACCGTGTTGATGCTTCACAGGTCACCAAGCGCCTCAATGATGGCGAGTACGGTCTCCACGGCAACAGCATGCTGGAGGACAGGCCGACGTCCAACCTGGAGAAACTTCACTTCATCATCGGCAACGGGATCCTGAGACCAGCACTGAGGTACACACACATACGCACACACACATACATACGCGCACACACACGCACACACACACAGGCGCACCTACACACACACAGACACGCGCACACACACACACACACGGGCGCACCTACACAGACAGACACGCGCACACACACGTACGCACCTACAAACAGTGTACATCAGTGACATCTCAGCCCGATCTGAGGAGGAGCGGAGACGGAATGATAACATCGGGAGACAGTCCGAACACCTGTTGAGATCAGCCGGACTGAGGAGATGTCGAAGCCACTCCATGCATCTGCAGGGGATGACGAGCACTGAGGCCAGACTGATTGATTACTGATCTGGATAAATTAATCCCGGATCAACAAATTGCTTCTCTGCATATTGACTGTATTGTTCTGTCCACCGCCCCCCGCCCCCCCGACCCCGGCCTGGAGGAATAGCTCAGCAGCTGTGCTCCTATCAAACTCCTATGCCGCTCACATCTCCCTTCAAGGACAACTGATGAACTGACCTGTAAACATCCTGGCAGTCTCGGTCATACAAATCAAACACTTCTCATAGACTTACGCACACACATTCCCCTCCCTACCCACCCCCTATCTACCGTCTGCCTCTGCACCTTATCTTCTGCCCCGCCCCCCCCGACAAATGTCATGATGTGATTGTTGTATTAAATGTATGTATCGCAACTTGCAAATGAACCTTTTCAGGAAAGCGTGTTGGAGGCGCGAAATAAATTTGCAGTGGCCCGGAGGCGATACTCCTGAACGCAATTTCGCCTGTACCTCTGTGCAAGTGACACTAAAGCTCCATCTATCTATCTATCTACACGCGCACACACGCACCTTCACAAGACACACACGCACCTACGCGCACACATACACACACACACACGGACAGAAGGTCATGATAGAACTGGTAAAACTCAGTTAAATACAAAATTCAGTATATGCATCAACAGCTCTAAGTATATTGTAATCATATTGTAAATATGATTCGTGTTCTGATGACACACAAAAATCATATTTGCTCTGTGTGTGTGTGTGTGTGTGTGCGTGCGTGCGTGCGTGCGTGTGTGTGTGCGCGACCTAGGGATGAGATCTACTGTCAGATCTGTAAGCAGCTGAGTCAGAACCCGTCTAAGAGCTCTCACGCTCGGGGCTGGATCCTCATCTCTCTGTGCGTCGGCTGCTTCGCTCCGTCAGACAAGTTCGTGAAGGTCAGCATTTTTTTTCTATTTAAATAAACAGAATGAAGAAGTCAGAGTCTAAAATAACACACTTATCATTTCAGATGATAAAACACATGCTCACACAAAACTGCAAAATTGACTGAGATCACTAACATGACTTCTGCAGCTGGTTTGTTTGTTTGTTTGTTTGTCTGTCTGTCTGTTTGCTGAGCAGCGGTTCATCAGTGTTTTGGGGTTTTCTTACCTGTCACCCTCTTTTTGTTATGTTTTAAACAACTTTTATTTTGGTATGTTGTGTTTTGTTGTTTGTTTTTTTCCTACCTGCAGTACCTGAGGAACTTCATCAGCAGCGGGCCGCCGGGTTACGCTCCGTACTGTGAAGAGAGACTGAGACGGACGTTTGTTAACGGGACGAGAACACAACCTCCGTCCTGGCTGGAGCTGCAGGTGCAGACACACACACACACACACACACACACACACACACACACACACACACACACACACACACACACACACACACACACACACACACACACACCTGACTTTTCTGAGGTCGATGAACCAAATGCAGCACCATGTCAGTCCGTAGTCCTGGTGCGAGGAGCAGTGGGTGTGACGGTGAGAATCTGTTTCCAGGCCACCAAGTCGAAGAAGCCCATCATGCTACCGGTGACGTTCATGGACGGCACGACCAAAACTCTGCTGACGGACTCGGCCACCACAGCCAAGGAGCTCTGCAGCGCCCTGTCCGACAAAGTCAACCTGCGGGACCGCTTCGGCTTCTCACTCTACATTGCTCTGTTTGACAAGGTGGGCACGTGTAGACACAGCACACAGCACACACACACACACACACACACACACACACACAGAGAGAGGACCACATAAATGATCTGAACTTTCAGGCTGTAAAACTGAGTATCTGAGTAATTCTAACGTTTCTCAGTAACGTCAGTAATGAAATGATATTTTTCAAACCTTGATTTAAAAAGTGCAGAGTTCAGAAATTGTCTGTAATAAATATTTAACATATTTGGCTCCAGTGAATGAAACTAAATGAGAAGATCATCACTGCACCCGCAGGTCTCGTCTTTAGGCAGCGGGAACGACCACGTGATGGACGCCGTGTCTCAGTGCGAGCAGTACGCGAAGGAGCAGGGAGCCCAGGAGAGGAACGCCCCCTGGAGGCTGTTCTTCAGGAAGGAGATCTTCACGCCCTGGCACTGTCCCGCTGACGACCTGGTTGCCACCAACCTCATCTACCAACAAACCGTCAGGGGCGTGAAGTTCGGAGAATACCGCTGCGACAGGGTGACTGCATGTTCCTCCATGTTTCCCAAAATGTTGAACTTTTCGTTTGAACTGTTCAGGATCAGAATCTAAGCTCTGGAGCAGGAGGAACCAGAGGACCCCCTCCCTTCATCAGCACACATCAGCTCTATCTTACATATTATCTATCACAATAAAAGATGTTAACACAGAGTAACACAAACTCAGTAACGACTGCATTTGTTTTTTTTGCATCCTTATTAATACAGCAGCCCGACTTACCAGTGTCTGTCCCTCTGTGTCCCAGGATGACCTGGCAGAGCTGGCCTCTCAGCAGTATTACGTTGACTATGGCTCAGAGATCCTTCTGGAGCGCCTGCTGAGCCTCATCCCGTCCTACATCCCTGACCGAGAGATCAGCACCTCCAGGACGGTCGAGAAATGGGCTCATTTCATCATGGCTGCGCACAAAAAGGTGCTCATCACTGGGACAGAGTCTGTCAGCGTCCTCCCAGTCAGCGTCTGTCACCACGTACTTATGTCTCTTTCTTTTCTTAACGTAATAAAACGTCTCTCTCCGCTTGCTCAGGGCATCTACACCCAGAAGAGGTTCGACCCTCAGAAGGTGAAGGAAGAAGTGGTGGACTTCGCTCGCCACAAGTGGCCTCTGCTCTTCTCTCGTTTCTACGAAGCCTTCAAGTTCTCAGGTGACCGTCTGCGCCAGACCTGGTCAAACAACGGCTCGCGTGCCGCCGGGATTCATACGTAAAACGTCACGCTTGTGGCTTTTCAAAATAAGAGCACACAGTTGTATTGAATTCACGGCATGAATATTTTTTCATTTATATTATAAGTTATGATTTGCCTCACGCGGGCTGGACAGGGACGCACAAATTGCCGGGTGTGGCCCGCGCGCCGTAGTTTGCACAGGTGTGGTCCACGCCCACTCTCACAGAGGCACTGAGCATGCACCAAAGATCCGATCATCCGAAACATGCCTCGAGGTGATAAGAGGCACACTGAAATTCTGATTATTGATGACGGATCAGAATTCTGCCTCTTCCAAACTCTGTGTATGTTCATCTGAAAATCCCAAACAATGGCGCTTATATTGTGTGGATAAAAAAAAGATGAAAAATGAATCTTTATATTTGTCAGAAACAGCATTGTGTATACTTTTGTTACTGACTTTATGTTTGCTGAAGGATTTTTGTCTCTTCAGCTGAGCTTCTGAAAATGTTGTCAGAAATCAGTGGCTGTGTTTCTCTGCCTCTCAGGTCCCAGTCTGCCTAAAAATGACCTGATCGTAGCCGTCAACTGGACCGGAGTTTATTTTGTGGACGAGCAGGAGCAGGTCCTCTTAGAGCTCTCCTTCCCAGAAATCACTGCAGTTTCCAGCAGCAGGTGAGGCATGCTGGGAGCTGTGGAGGTCTGGGTGGTTGGATGGGTCACTGAGATCGCTGTTTGTTCCCCGCTTCCTGCTGACAGTCAACACTGGTTTCTTTTAACCATGACACCTTTAACCTTAACTAAGTAGTTATTTTAACCTAAACCAGGCCCTTTCCTTAGTCCTGATCCAGTCTGTGCCTAAATCTCACCGGACCTGTCATGCAGCTGTGTCACTTCAGGAAACGGTTTTATTCTTGAACAGTTTTGGAAAACACTCACACATAATGTCCTGCTGATCGAGACGGCGAATCAGAAGATGCTTTCATGTGTTGTTCTGGACAACGACAGCCAGACACTTCATCCTGTTTGATTTTCCTCTTTCAGAGGAGGAAAGTTGCAGGGTCAGAGTTTCACGTTGGCAACCATCAAAGGAGACGAGTACACCTTCACCTCCAACAATGCAGAGGACATCCGTGACCTGGTGGTGACCTTCCTGGAAGGCCTGAGGAAGAGGTCAAAGTTTGTGGTCGCACTGCAGGACAGCCCCAACCCCGGTAAGTCCGGGGGGAGCGGCGGGCAGCACACGATGACTAAATTACTGTGCAATACCTGCTCAGTGAAATGAATGTGTTTATATACTGCACAGAAAGTGTCACTGCAGAAAAGTTTGTCATCTCACCTCAGAACAAACTGTTGTTTGTTTTTTCCCCACAGCTGGGGAGGAGTCCACGTTCCTGAGCTTCCTGAAGGGAGACCTGATCCTGTTGGACCAGGACACCGGTGAGCAGGTCCTCAACTCTGGTTGGGCTCACGGTGTCAATGAACGAACCAATCAGAGAGGAGATTTCCCAGCTGACTGCGTGTATGTCCTGCCCACCATGACCCGACCTCAGCAAGAAATGGTGGTGAGAGGAAAAAACAACAACCTCTGTCAGTCACACATTAAACCTCTGGACACTGAAGCTTCATTTCAGAGCTTCATTTCAAAAAGTATTTTTAGTTTAAGTAAACAGAGGTTAACATCAAACGTCCTCTGAGCGGCGAAAAGAATCATCATCATCATCTGTAATATCAGCAATAAGAAATAACAAAAACCAACTGAACCAAAAGAAATAAAAAAACAATCAAGAAGCGGGTGAACAATGTAGAGATTTGGTGCCAGTTTCCATCCGTGGCAGACCGCAGAAACAACAACAAATTTCACGGCTGCATTTTTTAAAATGTTTTGCACAATGAAACAAACATCAGCATATTATCATGTAAACGCTGTTGACATGTGGATCTTGTGTCTTTTGTCTTTAGTCGTTTGTCCTGTTATGTAATCTGATGTAATCCAACCAACCAGGCGCTGGTCACCATGACGCCGGACCAGCGACAGGAGTCGGTTCGTGTTTCGCAGCTCGTCCTGCCGGAGAGCGACGGCAGAGTGAAACCCTACACGCTGGAGGAGTTCTCCTACGACTACTTCAGGTACACGCACACACACACACACACACACACACACACACACACACACACCGATACCTTGCCTTTCATACGGATTCCTGAACGATACTTTTTTCAATACCAAATTTTAATTCTAGAAAATCAACATTACACATAACTTTGAAAAACTTTGGTTTTATTTTTCAGTTTCTGAACTTTTTTCATTCATACATGCGTCGAAAACACGCAAAGTAAAAAGCGAAAAAGTAACGTAACAAATGTAACCAACACAATGAACCAGTGCAAAATTAAGAGTTTGAAGTCAGTACATTAGGCTTACTGCAGCACCATTATATCACTCAGCAGTTCTTCTTTATAAAAATCAGCACGTCTGCTTCTTCAGGTGTCAGACGAGCTCGCTGCAGGCTAACAGTGTGGATGTTGCTCGTATACAGAGACAACTTGTTGCCAAGTCAGAAAGCACTGGCAGAGTGTCCTTCATGCCTGTACATATTTTGCATTGTGCACTGTTAGCATCGATGCTGCTAAAATGGAGCCACGCTCTTGATCTTTTCCACATTTTACGCGGATTTACACGGAGCGCGGTCGGAAGAATGCGCGCGGCGCGACGCGACAGCTTCTTAGCTCACGCGAACGTAGCTGACAGCTTCGCGTGAGCTACGTAGCTGAAGCTGTCAGCTACATATGTTTGAGCTACGTAGCTCACGCGAAGCTGTCACGAGAAGCTGTCGCGTCGCGCGCATTCTTCCGACCGCGCTCCGTGTCAATCGTGGAAAACGTGGAAAAGGCTTTGTGGGCGTGGCAAACATAACAATTAGCTCAGACTTACTGATCTGAACAACATCAGTGGAGCGAACAGCGGACACAGCGTTACCAAGTTAGAGACTGTCTGTGTGGAAACGTCCTTCATTTAAACTCAGTGCAGAAGTTACCGTCGCAGCTTTTCTCCCTCGGTTTAAATTGGTCACACTTTCCCAAACATAACATTTCAGCATGTCACTAACGTAGCCTGCCTCCTCCAGACCTCCGCCCAAACACACTCTGAGCAGGGTGATGGTCACGAAGAACCGTGGGAAGGACAAGCTGTGGAGCTGCACCAGAGAGCCGCTGAAGCAGCCGCTGCTGAAGAAGGTCGTGAACCACGAGGACCTGGCTCAGGACGCCTGCATGTCCTTCATAGATATCCTTTAAACAGCTGATGTTTCCTCTGACACAGGAAGCACGTTCACCTCACTCAGGCTCCTCCTTCCATCTGACACCAACCTCATGATTTTCAAACAAAACACATCCTAACCTGAACTCTGTCATCACAGATCAATGACTTCATTGGTTTTGCACATTGATTTCTGTGTTGAGTGTGGGCATCAAACTGATTTACATTTCCTTTTTAAATTACTTTCTATTGTTTATTTAAAAAAAGCACCAAAATGCAGGAGGGAAGTTTCCTCCACACTGTGTCACATCCACATATTCATGTACATCAGCGGTCCCCAACCTTTTTTGCGCCACAGACCGCTTTAATGTCAGACAGTATTTTCACGGACCGGCCTTTGAGGCGTGGCGGATAAATGCAACAAAATAAAACGATATGATCGGCATAAGAACTATTTTTAAAATGCAATAATAAACGAATGCTTGGTCTCCAAGTGGCGAAGCAGTTCTTAAGGCTCCATTGCCTCATTAGAGAACCGGTCGCCGCATATTATGCAGAGCGCGCTTGGTGCGTGGAAACAACCTGTCACAATAAATCCATATTTCAGTTGGGACTCCTGGTACTGTCTGTTAAATGCAGCTTTCTTTTTCTTTTACCCTGCGCAAAGACACTTCCCAAAGACGTTTCGTTTTGTTCATTTAGCGGTAATGTATTATGTGTTACCGGCCGGAGCAGCCCCTTTAAGAAGGTAGCGGATGCAGGTAAGACATGTGACCGAGGCAAACATCTTGACATGCATCAAGAGTGAGTCATTGACACATGTGGCGGAGAAAATCCGTGATTTTTCAAAATAAAACATCGTTCAGAATCAGATAATAAATAAAACGGATATAATGTAAGTGATGTATTCTTTCTGTGCGGCCCGGTACCATCTGACCCACGGACCGGTGCCGCTCCCCGGCCCGGGGGTTGGGGACCACTGATGTACATGACCAGGTTGTTTTGTTCCTTGACATTCGTCCCACCTATGATGAAGTACATGGGAGACTACCCGTCCAAACGGACGCGCTCAGTCAACGAGTTAACAGACCAGATCTTTGAGGGAGCGCTGAAGGCCGAACCTCTGAAGGACGAGATCTACTGTCAGATCATCAAACAGCTCACTGACAACCACGTCAAGTGTGTAAACTGACAGCACAGTTAGTGTGAACAGCAGGAGGAGCTGTGTAAACCAGGAGCTGAACATGAGTTTTGTGCTGCCGCAGGTACAGTGAGGAGAAAGGCTGGGAGCTGCTGTGGCTGTGTACTGGTCTGTACCCTCCCAGTAACGTGCTGCTGCCCCACATCCAGCGCTTCCTCCAGTCCAAGAAACACCACCCGCTCTCTGGAGACTGCATGCAGAGGCTGCACAAAGCTCTACGGTAACTGACACAGGTTTTACAACTATTTATACTGAACTTGTGATTATTGAAAAGATAATTCGTGGCTACCTGTGGCTACCTGTGGCTACCTGTGGCCTGCCATGAATCTGGTTTTGTCTTCAGATTTATTCAAAGTGTTTAGGTGTTGTCAGTGGTTACTGCACATACAGGGTGCACTGCATGTATGACTGGATCTCAGTTAATTGATTATCAAAATAGTTGCAGGTTATTTGTTGGACAGTCAACTAATCAATTAATCAACTCACCCTTGCATCTCTGATGTTGCTGTGAAATAAAAAACAGAATTTGGAAATGTGGAAAGTTAAAGCTCAGCTTTGTCAGAGAAAACAACTGAAACTCATTTTAAGATTCAAACTAAACTGATGGTTAACTCTGCTCCTCGCCACAGTAACGGATCCAGGAAGTACCCCCCTCATCTGGTGGAAGTGGAAGCCATCCAACATAAGACAACACAGATCTTCCACAAAGTTTACTTCCCTGATGATACAGACGAGGTACGACACACACACACACACACACACACACACACACACACACAGGAACAGAAAGTGATGAGTGTTATCTGGAAACTGAGCTTGTTCGTGTTGGACGCTTGTCTCTGACCTGCAGGCGTTCGAGGTGGAGTCCAGCACCAAGGCAAAGGATTTCTGCCAAAACATTTCCACCAGGCTGCTGCTCAGATCTCCTGAAGGCTTCAGCCTCTTCGTCAAGATCTCAGACAAGGTGAGAGGTCGAGGATCAAACCCTTTGCTGCTTTAGCAGGTTATCCAGGTCAGGACATGTGACCGACAGGCGGAGGTAGGGAATGCATTATGTTAACGTGTGTGTTAATGTGTGTGTGTCCTCTGCAGGTGATCAGTGTGCCAGAGGGAGATTTCTTCTTTGACTTCGTCAGACATTTGACAGACTGGATCAAGAAATCTCGACCTGCTAAAGACGGTTGGTGGCAGGATGTGGTTTGACTCTGTGGCAATAAAATCGTTGTCATGTTCATGTTCATGTTCATGATCAGTGTTTCAGTTTTTTTATTAATCGATTTAATCTAATGATCTTTGAATTTGTGTTGTTTGATAATTGTGAGCATCTGGACGTCTCCTGCTCGGTGTTCGGTACTCTCATGTTTCTTCTCTCCCTCCTCACAGGCATCGTCCCCTCTCTGACCTATCAGGTGTTCTTCATGAAGAAGTTGTGGACCAACACCGTTCCAGGGAAGGACTCCTTTGCTGACTCCATCTTCCACTACTACCAGGTCAGTTTTATGGTGTTTACACTGAATTCATTAATTCATTAATGAACGTTCTCCTACACCTCAGTTCCTCTTTGTTTCGGCAGACAAAGACTCATGATTCATATTTTGTTCATAATTAAACCGTTGATTTGTGTAAATAACGACGACTCTTCTTTTCTTCAGGAGCTGCCTAAATACCTGCGTGGCTACCACAAGTGTGCACGAGAAGAGGTTTTCCAACTTGCAGCGCTCATATACCGGGTCAAGTTTGAGGATGACAAATCACATTTTCCTACAATTCCCAAGATGCTTCGGGAGCTGGTTCCCCAGGATCTCATTCGACAGATGTCCCCAGATGACTGGAAAAGGGTAAACCTGCAAAACGCCAGTGACCAAGCTGTAATGTATTTAATGTACTGTATTTACCTAGTTATATCTTAGAGTCAAATTCTATGTGTAGTCAGGGGGTGGACACAGCGAATGATCCGAAACTGATGATTTGCATGTTTCAAATTTGGCACATCTGGCGCATGCTGGACGGCCTCGACACAGGAAACCCTCCTGCCACGAGGCGACAGTGCCAACCACTGCACCACCCCGATATAATTAAATAAATAATAATAAAGCAATATTTAAAAAATTAAATGATTAATTTGTGTGTGTGTGTGTGTGTGTGTGTTTGTGTGTGTGATGTTTGCAGTCTGTGGTTGCATACTTCAACAAGCAGGCTGGTAAATCGAGGGAAGAGGCCAAACTGATGTTCCTGAAGATCATCTACAAATGGCCGACCTTTGGCTCCGCCTTCTTTGAGGTCAAGGTAAACTCACCTGAGCCCTGAGTCACTTCCTGTCTGATGCTCGCTCTCACTTGTCTTAGCTTCTTTTTGTTTCCCAGTGTTTCTGAAGTCAGTTTTATGAAATGAGGACACGTGATTATCAAACAAAGACAGATATAAGATATAATGGCAACATAAATATCTGTCTTTTGTCTTTAGCAAACCACAGAACCCAATTACCCAGAGATCCTGCTGATCTCCATCAACAAGCACGGAGTCAGTCTCATCGACCCGAAGACGAAGGTCTGTGTATGAGTCCGAAAGATAATGGATTTTTAAGGCAGATTCTGATTTCAGTATTTGAGGGTTTAAATTGCAGCCGATCAGTTTTAATCAGAAACGTATAAACGCAGTTTTGAAAAGGATCCTTTACATTTAGTTATTGAAGGGTTCTGACCAAGATGTGTTCAGAGCAGAATGTTATGCAGTCATTATATAACTATAGCAACAGTTATAGTTAAGTAATTTAGCAACCGATAAACTGCAAGCATGAATTTATAGCAGCTGTTGGAGTGGTAGACATCACAGCCTGTCAGCCAGAGGCACTGTGGGTAATCGAGGCTTACCTCGCTCCGTGTAATCCGTGCAGGACATCCTGACCACCCACCCCTTCACCAAGATCTCCAACTGGAGCAGCGGGAACACCTACTTCCACATCACCATCGGCAACCTGGTCAGAGGAAGCAAACTGCTGTGTGAGACCTCACTGGTGGGTGACAACACACACACACACACACATGTACATCTGATAAATCCAACTCTACACTCTACACTTCTGCTCTACTACAAACAGTATTGGAGAGAAATGTACTGTTTGACATTGCACAGCATTAAGTATATAACTCACAGGCCATTTTCAACTAGTTTTATTTATATATATATATACTCTGTTGTATTGGTACTTTTACTAAAGTAAAACACCTGAGTATCGTCACTGTCATGTGTCTCTTCAACATGTGTGTGTGTCACATCTGCAGGGCTATAAGATGGACGACCTGCTGACCTCGTACATCAGTCAGATGCTGACCACCATGAACAAGCAGCGCTCCGGGCGGGGCCACAGCAAGTGAACTTCTTACTGGCAGGAGGCTACTGAGCTCATCCGGCTCTTGCGCCCTGTTGGCCAGCACTGCAGCTGGGGGCGGACCTTTGCCCACCAGCTGTGGAGGATGAGCCGCAGTCCTTCTGCTAGCTCAGAAGGGTCCAAGCTTACCGGGGAGAGTTCGGCTGCCAACAGCGACGACCCCGGCGAAGGCCCCAGCAACTGTTACCACTACAACTACAGCTACGACGAGGATCAGCCGTCCAGCGAGGATGACTACCTCTAACACCTCCAACCTCTCCGTCTATCAGGTCGGTCTTCCTGCTTCGGTTCAGGATTCAACAGTCAGACCTGCGATGAACAGAAATGCAGTGTGGAGTCAGTGCTGCTGCTACGATAACATTATCTGACTGACTCAGATCAAACAGAGGACTCTGGGTTCTGGTTGTAAGATCTCAGCCTTTGGTGAATGTTGCAGTGACCCCAGGTGGCAGCAGGTGTCCACTGCCTCCAGGTTTGAAAACTTTAAGGACTGTGCTGCCTTTTTTTGTGACAGTAAAGTCCTTCGAACTGATGTTTTTTAGTGTTTTTAGTGTGACCAGATTCTGCTGTGGTTGTCTGGACGGAGTAAAGCTCCAGTTTCTGTCCACAGAGATTTTTCACCAGTGATCTTCACCTGTAGGTAAAAAAAAAGAGTATTTCTAGTAACTGTAGTTAGTGGCATGGCTTTATGCAAGACAGTGTGGGTCAGTTCACCTAACATTACCATGTTACACTAACTGCTTTAGTGTGAAGTCTGAGCATGTTAACAAGGAGCCTTAAACTCAGTCTCCTCAGAAGTTATTAAAAAGCCTTAAATTTAATTTACAGGAGTTTTAAACATTTTTTATTGATTGCTGTTAATAGTACCAGTGTGTGTCTAGTGAACGGTCAATATAAAGCTTATCACTCATAATGGGCAAGTTTTGATTTTAGTAATTATCACTGATTAGTTATATTATTAGGAACTATTGTTTTATACTCCTGGGAAGTGCTGACAAAATATGATATGAATGTCAATAAATAATGTACTAAATAAACAGTTTAGGCTTCATTGTCCCAACTGATTTTCCATCTTTACCAGTTTGACTGTGGAGAGACATTAAATTATATTCTGAGTGGTAGTAAAAAGGTTTAACTTTTATTTTGGTGAAAACTGCAGAAACATTAACAGTCGTACGTCACCATTCAAACTTCAGCATTCAGCTGAAGAGAGTTAACTCATGTTTTCTGTAGGTAACAACTTCTGTGGCACTGTTTTCACAGGTTTTCCTCCCTGATGACCAGGATCTAAAAATGTCGAAGTTCTCATCCATCCAGTTTTTGTGTGTGTGTGTGACGAGCATTAGATCATCACAGGAACTTTACTGAAGCTGCACCATTTAGTCTTGTTCCTGTCTTTCCTCGTGCATCTTGAAACACTGACAAAGTCAAGATGTTGTTGCATTTACGTTCGTGCTTAGATAAAATATTGGCTGTAATTTTCTCTCGGAAAAACTTTGTCAGCAACCGTTAAGATTTTGTGTTGTCTGTTCTTTCTTCTTCACGGGCACCGGCTGTAGTTTTAACTGTCGATCTTCGCATCACTTTGAATAATATTCTCGTTGAATTTTTTTTCTGGCTTTAGACCGTGTGAGAGCATTTATTTAAAACTATTGTTATGTGTGACACACTAGAAATACGCCTGTAATTCCTGTGTGTAACCATTTAATCTATTTTTTATTATACTTAATTCATGGTTTATGTTTACACCTTTTCTGTTTAATGTTGCTTTGTCAGCTGTTTAATTTTACATTTCATGTCTTGATTGTTGTTGTATCTAACATTCCTGTAGTTTTATAAAGTAATTTTAACTCAAGGGCCACTTATTAGCTTTCTGTCTGGGGCTTTTAGTTTCACTTCTCAGGCTTCATCAGCAGAAGGGGTTTGCTCATTTGGGATAAGCTTTTAACATCCGACATCAGAACTCTACTTGATGATGAAAACCATGAGATGCAGCTGAAAAGCCCCCCCCCCCCCCCCCCCCCCCCCCCGTTAAGCGTTATGTTTAGCTCTGAAACAAACTGGTTATTTTAGTACAGTTTAGTACAGATGATGACTTGTTGACTTGATGACAAGTTCTGCAGTTAGAAATAATCTGGTTTTGAATTTAACTCTTCAAACGCAAATATGGAGTTAAAGCTCTCAGGGGAAAAAAGACCCTGAAAGAGAATTAATGTGTTTCTGTGTGATGATTCAGTTACACCCAAAATCAGATCTGTGCCACAAAGGTTGAGAAAGTCTGTGTTGTTTTGTTTGTTTCCCTTATTGATTATTGATAAGTCAGGACTCTGCCTCGTCTTAAAGTTTTTTATTTGTTTACATGTCAAGCTAACAAACCCTGCAACCACTAACCTGCACTGGAGGTTTTGTTTGTATCATGAACAAATACACTGGTATTTTAACTGTGCCAATCATTCCAGTTCATACCTTTATGTTGATCAGATTGTTGTTTTTCTTTCTGGACAGATACAAATGTTTATTAGGTTTTATTTTCTCTGTGATTGAGTACTCAAATCACCTGACTTCCTCCAGTGTTTACATGGTCTGAGTGATGTGCGCTCTCACGTTTGTTTAAAGCATTAAAGTAACTAAAATTAAAACTGCAAGCAGCGATGGGCGGGCCCTCGCACCCCTTGCGAGCCGCAGGAGTCACAGCCAGCACAGCCACGCACAAGAGTCCTGTAATGTCCTCTCCTCTCTCCTGCTCTTCTCCCCAGAGAAGCACAGCAGTATACAGCAACAGAAAAGACCATGGCCCCCTCCCAGCAGGGGCGCTATGAGTGTATCATCATATGAGCGTATAAATGAGTTGATGAGTGTGAAGGTCATCCTGATTATCTGTGCAGAGCAAACATGTAATTTGGTTTAATGGACTGTGTTATTTGTAAATTACTTTAGTGTTGTTTAGAGTTTGTGTAGACATTTCAATGGTGTTATTTTCAGCCACATATGTTAAGATTACCAGGATGTCCTGGTTAAATATATCCTGGTATTTGTGGATATATATGAAAAAGTTAACTTTAATTGACATTATGTACTTTGAGTGAGTTGTGTTTATGTGACTACATGTCTGTCATGTGATTACAAGAAAGTTGCACATGTTAAGAAAAAGTATCATGAAGTTTGTCAGAGGATAACTCACACAGTGTTCAGTTTGAGAGATGTTGATGAAGCAGGTTAATGGCGCCTGTTGTTAAAAGTTAGATATTATTTTTCCAAGCATCATGTAATTTGTATTTTAACCATACACATTTCATGATTAAATGTAGGGAGGTGGGACTTTCGTTGAGTGGGACTAGTTGTTTGATGAATGATGTCTGTGGCCACACCCCCTTTTGTTTTGGAATTCTGCTAACGTGTGAGATTTTTTTGCCGTGTGGATGATTTGGTAATAGTTAAAGCTTTGTATAATTTGTATCGTGTGTTGTTTGTTGATTAGATGTTGTTTATTTTGGCAGTAAAAATGTTGATCTGCATTGTAAGATGAATTATCTGTGCAGATAAAACATGTAATTTGGTTTGATGGACAGTGTGTTATTTGTAAATCACCTTAGTGTTGGTTAGAGTTTGTGGATGGAGGTTGAGAATGTTTTAGTGATTAAAAGCAATTTTACAATGGTTGAGACTTGTTGATGTTGGTGTTATTAAAACACATTTAAACAATACTAGCTTTGGTGTAGTTGAGATATGATGCAGAACAGAGATATGTTGCAGTCTTTTTTACCTGTTTTTCTGAACTTATATTTTTATATGTACTGTGTTTTATTGCTGGAGCACAAATGAGCTCTAGTGCATTTTCTACATTTCTACTGTTTGTTTGCTCTTTACACGTCCAAATCCTTTACTTTCTCTACTTTCTCTACAATTAAGAACTATTTCAAATCATATACAATCATGTACATCACCACTTACCCACAGATGTAACGCAAAAATACATAACACATTGTAGATTATATGTCATAGATTATATGTCATATTATAGCAGGTTTTCTTTCCTACATTACAACAGCATTTCCATGAATGCCATATCTCATTCTAACCAGATATGTTAATAACACCATATTTAAGAAATGTTGTTGAAATATAGGTTTTGCTTTACCTTTATCAATTCAAAAAGCAAAAGGCACTGGTTATGGTACACCTAGTACACTAGGGTGGGGTTCAATTCCCTGCAGTGCCCTGCTAATAGATTGATGATAAAAGATCCACACATATACATCTGTTCTGAATCACATGATCAACATGACTGTAAAGTTTGATCCACATTGGATGAAGTATGTGGGAGATACAGGCACAAATACATCCATTTCCTGTGTGTTGGCGAAGGTTAAATTTCGTGGCGGCGTCACGTCCAAACTGTATAACCCAGACCAAAGCTTTTCACAACTTTTAGTCATGAAGGCCTTAAGAGCAAAATAGTAATTTTCAGAATGATCGGACCATTCTCCTAGGACGAGTTCGTTAAATTACAAAGTGTGCAAAACACAGAATAGCGGCATATTTCCTAAACGGCGGACTTCATGTACATCTTAGAACTTTCCTCAGAAAAATTTCATAGTATAGTAAGGCGTCAAAATCGGCCGAAAAAACTCAAAAATTTTTTTCACCTCAAAAAGTCATAAAAAACGTCATAGTATAGTAAGGCGTCAAAATCGGACAAAAAAAGTCAAAAAATTTTTTGACCTCCAAAAGTCATAAAAAAACGTCATAGTATAGTAAGGCGTCAAAATCGGACAAAAAAAGTAAATTCTTTTTTTGACCTCCAAAAGTCATAAAAAACGTCATAGTATAGTAAGGCGTCAAAATCGGTGAAAAAAAGTCAAAATTTTTTTTGACCTCCAAAAGTCATAAAAAACGTCATAGTATAGTAAGGCGTTTTTTTCGGCCAAAAAAAGTCAAAAATTTTTTTGACCTCCAAAAGTCATAAAAAACGTCATAGTATAGTAAGGCGTCAAAATCGGTGAAAAAAAGTCAAAAAATTTTTTGACCTCCAAAAGTCATAAAAAACGTCATAGTATAGTAAGGCGTAAAAATTGGACAAAAAAAGTCAAAAATTTTTTTGACCTCCAAAAGTCATAAAAAGCGTCATAGTATAGTAAGGCATTTTTTTCGGACAAAAAAAGTCAAAAATTTTTTTGAACTCCAAAAGTCATAAAAAACGTCATAGTATAGTATGGCGTTTTTTTCGGCCAAAAAAATCAAAAATTTTTTTTGACCTCCAAAAGTCATAAAAAACGTCATAGTATAGTAAGGCGTCAAAATCGGTGAAAAAAAGTCAAAAAATTTTTTGACCTCCAAAAGTCATAAAAAACGTCATAGTATAGTAAGGTGTCAAAATTGGACAAAAAAAGTCAAAAATTTTTTTGACCTCCAAAAGTCATAAAAAACGTCATAGTATAGTAAGGCGTTTTTTTCGGACAAAAAAAGTCAAAAAATTTTTTGACCTCCAAAAGTCATAAAAAACGTCATAGTATAGTAAGGCGTCAAAATCGGTGAAAAAAAGTCAAAAAATTTTTTGACCTCCAAAAGTCATAAAAAACGTCATAGTATAGTAAGGCGTAAAAATTGGACAAAAAAAGTCAAAAATTTTTTTGACCTCCAAAAGTCATAAAAAGCGTCATAGTATAGTAAGGCATTTTTTTCGGACAAAAAAAGTCAAAAATTTTTTTGAACTCCAAAAGTCATAAAAAACGTCATAGTATAGTATGGCGTTTTTTTCGGCCAAAAAAATCAAAAATTTTTTTTGACCTCCAAAAGTCATAAAAAACGTCATAGTATAGTAAGGCGTCAAAATCGGTGAAAAAAAGTCAAAAAATTTTTTGACCTCCAAAAGTCATAAAAAACGTCATAGTATAGTAAGGTGTCAAAATTGGACAAAAAAAGTCAAAAATTTTTTTGACCTCCAAAAGTCATAAAAAACGTCATAGTATAGTAAGGCGTTTTTTTCGGACAAAAAAAGTCAAAAAATTTTTTGACCTCCAAATGTCATAAAAAACGTCATAGTATAGTAAGGCGTTTTTTTCGGCCAAAAAAATCGAAAAATTTTTTTGACCTCCAAAAGTCATAAAAAACGTCATAGTATAGTAAGGCGTCAAAATTGGACAAAAAAAGTCAAAATTTTTTTTGACCTCCAAAAGTCATAAAAAACGTCATAGTATAGTATGGCGTTTTTTTTCGGCCAAAAAAATCGAAAAATTTTTTTGACCTCCAAAAGTCATAAAAAACGTCATAGTATAGTAAGGCGTCAAAATCGGCCAAAAAAAGTCAAAATTTTTTTTGACCTCCAAAAGTCATAAAAAACGTCATAGTATAGTAAGGCGTTTTTTTCGGTCAAAAAAAATTGAAAAATTTTTTTGACCTCCAAAAGTCATAAAAAACGTCATAGTATAGTAAGGCGTCAAAATCGGCCAAAAAAAGTCAAAATTTTTTTTGACCTCCAAAAGTCATAAAAAACGTCATAGTATAGTAAGGCGTTTTTTTCGGTCAAAAAAAGTCAAAAAATTTTTTGACCTCCAAAAGTCTTAAAAAACGTCATAGTATAGTAAGGCGTCAAAATCGGCCAAAAAAATCGAAAATTTTTTTTGACCTCCAAAAGTCATAAAAAATGTCATAGTATAGTAAGGCGTCAAAATCGGACAAAAAAAGTCAAATTTTTTTTTGACCTCCAAAAGTCATAAAAAACGTCATAGTATAGTAAGGCGTTTTTTTCGGTCAAAAAAAGTCAAAAAATTTTTTGACCTCCAAAAGTCATAAAAAACATCATAGTATAGTAAGGCGTCAAAATCGGACAAAAAAAGTCAAATTTTTTTTTGACCTCCAAAAGTCATAAAAAACGTCATAGTATAGTAAGGCGTTTTTTTCGGTCAAAAAAAGTCAAAAATTTTTTTGACCTCCAAAAGTCATAAAAAACGTCATAGTATAGTAAGGCGTCAAAATCGGCCAAAAAAAGTCAAAATTTTTTTTGACCTCCAAAAGTCATAAAAAACGTCATAGTATAGTAAGGCGTTTTTTTCGGTCAAAAAAAGTCAAAAAATTTTTTGACCTCCAAAAGTCATAAAAAACGTCATAGTATAGTAAGGCGTTTTTTTCGGTCAAAAAAAGTCAAAAAATTTTTTGACCTCCAAAAGTCATAAAAAACGTCATAGTATAGTAAGGCGTCAAAATCTGACCAAAAAAGTCAAAAAATTTTTTGACCTCCAAAAGTCTTAAAAAACGTCATAGTATAGTAAGGCGTTTTTTTCGGCCAAAAAAATCGAAAATTTTTTTTGACCTCCAAAAGTCATAAAAAATGTCATAGTATAGTAAGGCGTCAAAATCGGCCAAAAAAAGTCAAAATTTTTTTTGACCTCCAAAAGTCATAAAAAACGTCATAGTATAGTAAGGCGTTTTTTTCGGTCAAAAAAAGTCAAAAAATTTTTTGACCTCCAAAAGTCATAAAAAACATCATAGTATAGTAAGGCGTCAAAATCGGACAAAAAAAGTCAAATTTTTTTTTGACCTCCAAAAGTCATAAAAAACGTCATAGTATAGTATGGCGTTTTTTTCGGACAAAAAAATCGAAATTTTTTTTTGACCTCCAAAAGTCATAAAAAACGTCATAGTATAGTAAGGCGTTTTTTTCGGACAAAAAAGTCAAAAATTTTTTTGACCTCCAAAAGTCATAAAAAACGTCATAGTATAGTAAGGCGTCAAAATCGGCCAAAAAAAGTCAAATTTTTTTTTGACCTCCAAAAGTCATAAAAAATGTCATAGTATAGTAAGGCGTCAGAATCGGACAAAAAAAGTCAAATTTTTTTTTGACCTCCAAAAGTCATAAAAAACGTCATAGTATAGTAAGGCGTTTTTTTTCGGTCAAAAAAAGTCAAAAATTTTTTTGACCTCCAAAAGTCATAAAAAACGTCATAGTATAGTATGGCGTTTTTTTCGGACAAAAAAATCGAAAATTTTTTTTGACCTCCAAAAGTCATAAAAAACGTCATAGTATAGTAAGGCGTCAAAATCGGTGAAAAAAAGTCAAAAAATTTTTTGACCTCCAAAAGTCATAAAAAACGTCATAGTATAGTAAGGCGTCAAAATCGGCCAAAAAAAGTCAAAATTTTTTTTGACCTCCAAAAGTCATAAAAAACGTCATAGTATAGTAAGGCGTTTTTTTTCGGCCAAAAAAAGTCAAAATTTTTTTTGACCTCCAAAAGTCATAAAAAACGTCATAGTATAGTAAGGCGTTTTTTTCGGACAAAAAAAGTCAAAAATTTTTTTGACCTCCAAAAGTCATAAAAAACGTCATAGTATAGTAAGGCGTCAAAATCGGCCAAAAAAAGTCAAAATTTTTTTTGACCTCCAAAAGTCATAAAAAACGTCATAGTATAGTATGGCGTTTTTTTCGGCCAAAAAAATCGAAAATTTTTTTTGACCTCCAAAAGTCATAAAAAACGTCATAGTATAGTAAGGCGTCAAAATCGGACAAAAAAAGTCAAAATTTTTTTTGACCTCCAAAAGTCATAAAAAACGTCATAGTATAGTAAGGCGTCAAAATCGGCCAAAAAAAGTCAAATTTTTTTTTGACCTCCAAAAGTCATAAAAAATGTCATAGTATAGTAAGGCGTCAGAATCGGACAAAAAAAGTCAAATTTTTTTTTGACCTCCAAAAGTCATAAAAAACGTCATAGTATAGTAAGGCGTTTTTTTCGGTCAAAAAAAGTCAAAAATTTTTTTGACCTCCAAAAGTCATAAAAAACGTCATAGTATAGTATGGCGTTTTTTTCGGACAAAAAAATCGAAAATTTTTTTTGACCTCCAAAAGTCATGAAAAACGTCATAGTATAGTAAGGCGTCAAAATCGGTGAAAAAAAGTCAAAAAATTTTTTGACCTCCAAAAGTCATAAAAAACGTCATAGTATAGTAAGGCGTCAAAATCGGACAAAAAAAGTCAAAAATTTTTTTGACCTCCAAAAGTCATAAAAAACGTCATAGTATAGTAAGGCGTCAAAATCGGCCAAAAAAAGTCAAAAATTTTTTTGACCTCCAAAAGTCATAAAAAACGTCATAGTATAGTAAGGCGTTTTTTTCGGTCAAAAAAAGTCAAAAATTTTTTTGACCTCCAAAAGTCATAAAAAACGTCATAGTATAGTAAGGCGTTTTTTTCGGACAAAAAAATCGAAAACTTTTTTTGACCTCCAAAAGTCATAAAAAACGTCATAGTATAGTAAGGCGTTTTTTTCGGACAAAAAAAGTCAAAATTTTTTTTGACCTCCAAAAGTCATAAAAAACGTCATAGTATAGTAAGGCGTTTTTTTTCGGTCAAAAAAAGTCAAAAATTTTTTTGACCTCCAAAAGTCATAAAAAATGTCATAGTATAGTATGGCGTTTTTTTCGGCCAAAAAAAACGAAAATTTTTTTTGACCTCCAAAAGTCATAAAAAACGTCATAGTATAGTAAGGCGTCAAAATCGGACAAAAAAAGTCAAAATTTTTTTTGACCCCCAAAAGTCATAAAAAACGTCATAGTATAGTAAGGCGTCAAAATCGGCCAAAAAAAGTCAAATTTTTTTTTGACCTCCAAAAGTCATAAAAAACGTCATAGTATAGTAAGGCGTTTTTTTCGGTCAAAAAAAGTCAAAAAATTTTTTGACCTCCAAAAGTCATAAAAAACATCATAGTATAGTAAGGCGTCAAAATCGGACAAAAAAAGTCAAATTTTTTTTTGACCTCCAAAAGTCATAAAAAACGTCATAGTATAGTATGGCGTTTTTTTCGGACAAAAAAATCGAAATTTTTTTTTGACCTCCAAAAGTCATAAAAAACGTCATAGTATAGTAAGGCGTTTTTTTCGGACAAAAAAGTCAAAAATTTTTTTGACCTCCAAAAGTCATAAAAAACGTCATAGTATAGTAAGGCGTCAAAATCGGCCAAAAAAAGTCAAATTTTTTTTTGACCTCCAAAAGTCATAAAAAATGTCATAGTATAGTAAGGCGTCAGAATCGGACAAAAAAAGTCAAATTTTTTTTTGACCTCCAAAAGTCATAAAAAACGTCATAGTATAGTAAGGCGTTTTTTTTCGGTCAAAAAAAGTCAAAAATTTTTTTGACCTCCAAAAGTCATAAAAAACGTCATAGTATAGTATGGCGTTTTTTTCGGACAAAAAAATCGAAAATTTTTTTTGACCTCCAAAAGTCATAAAAAACGTCATAGTATAGTAAGGCGTCAAAATCGGTGAAAAAAAGTCAAAAAATTTTTTGACCTCCAAAAGTCATAAAAAACGTCATAGTATAGTAAGGCGTCAAAATCGGCCAAAAAAAGTCAAAATTTTTTTTGACCTCCAAAAGTCATAAAAAACGTCATAGTATAGTAAGGCGTTTTTTTCGGCCAAAAAAAGTCAAAATTTTTTTTGACCTCCAAAAGTCATAAAAAACGTCATAGTATAGTAAGGCGTTTTTTTCGGACAAAAAAAGTCAAAAATTTTTTTGACCTCCAAAAGTCATAAAAAACGTCATAGTATAGTAAGGCGTCAAAATCGGCCAAAAAAAGTCAAAATTTTTTTTGACCTCCAAAAGTCATAAAAAACGTCATAGTATAGTATGGCGTTTTTTTTCGGCCAAAAAAATCGAAAATTTTTTTTGACCTCCAAAAGTCATAAAAAACGTCATAGTATAGTAAGGCGTCAAAATCGGACAAAAAAAGTCAAAATTTTTTTTGACCTCCAAAAGTCATAAAAAACGTCATAGTATAGTAAGGCGTCAAAATCGGCCAAAAAAAGTCAAATTTTTTTTTGACCTCCAAAAGTCATAAAAAATGTCATAGTATAGTAAGGCGTCAGAATCGGACAAAAAAAGTCAAATTTTTTTTTGACCTCCAAAAGTCATAAAAAACGTCATAGTATAGTAAGGCGTTTTTTTCGGTCAAAAAAAGTCAAAAATTTTTTTGACCTCCAAAAGTCATAAAAAACGTCATAGTATAGTATGGCGTTTTTTTCGGACAAAAAAATCGAAAATTTTTTTTGACCTCCAAAAGTCATGAAAAACGTCATAGTATAGTAAGGCGTCAAAATCGGTGAAAAAAAGTCAAAAAATTTTTTGACCTCCAAAAGTCATAAAAAACGTCATAGTATAGTAAGGCGTCAAAATCGGACAAAAAAAGTCAAAAATTTTTTTGACCTCCAAAAGTCATAAAAAACGTCATAGTATAGTAAGGCGTCAAAATCGGCCAAAAAAAGTCAAAAATTTTTTTGACCTCCAAAAGTCATAAAAAACGTCATAGTATAGTAAGGCGTTTTTTTCGGTCAAAAAAAGTCAAAAATTTTTTTGACCTCCAAAAGTCATAAAAAACGTCATAGTATAGTAAGGCGTTTTTTTCGGACAAAAAAATCGAAAACTTTTTTTGACCTCCAAAAGTCATAAAAAACGTCATAGTATAGTAAGGCGTTTTTTTCGGACAAAAAAAGTCAAAATTTTTTTTGACCTCCAAAAGTCATAAAAAACGTCATAGTATAGTAAGGCGTTTTTTTCGGTCAAAAAAAGTCAAAAATTTTTTTGACCTCCAAAAGTCATAAAAAATGTCATAGTATAGTATGGCGTTTTTTTCGGCCAAAAAAAACGAAAATTTTTTTTGACCTCCAAAAGTCATAAAAAACGTCATAGTATAGTAAGGCGTCAAAATCGGACAAAAAAAGTCAAAATTTTTTTTGACCCCCAAAAGTCATAAAAAACGTCATAGTATAGTAAGGCGTCAAAATCGGCCAAAAAAAGTCAAATTTTTTTTTGACCTCCAAAAGTCATAAAAAATGTCATAGTATAGTAAGGCGTCAGAATCGGACAAAAAAAGTCAAATTTTTTTTTGACCTCCAAAAGTCATAAAAAACGTCATAGTATAGTAAGGCGTTTTTTTCGGTCAAAAAAAGTCAAAAATTTTTTTGACCTCCAAAAGTCATAAAAAACGTCATAGTATAGTAAGGCGTCAAAATCGGTGAAAAAAAGTCAAAAAATTTTTTGACCTCCAAAAGTCATAAAAAACGTCATAGTATAGTAAGGCGTTTTTTTCGGACAAAAAAAGTCAAAAATTTTTTTGACCTCCAAAAGTCATAAAAAACGTCATAGTATAGTAAGGCGTTTTTTTTCGGACAAAAAAAGTCAAAAATTTTTTTGACCTCCAAAAGTCATAAAAAACGTCATAGTATAGTAAGGCGTCAAAATCGGCCAAAAAAAACGAAAAATTTTTTTGACCTCCAAAAGTCATAAAAAACGTCATAGTATAGTAAGGCGTCAAAATCGGTGAAAAAAAGTCAAAAAATTTTTTGACCTCCAAAAGTCATAAAAAACGTCATAGTATAGTAAGGCGTCAAAATCGGACAAAAAAAGTCAAAATTTTTTTTGACCTCCAAAAGTCATAAAAAACATCATAGTATAGTATGGCGTTTTTTTCGGCCAAAAAAATTGAAAATTTTTTTTGACCTCCAAAAGTCATAAAAAACGTCATAGTATAGTATGGCGTTTTTTTCGGCCAAAAAAAACGAAAATTTTTTTTGACCTCCAAAAGTCATAAAAAACGTCATAGTATAGTAAGGCGTCAAAATCGGACAAAAAAAGTCAAAATTTTTTTTGACCTCCAAAAGTCATAAAAAACGTCATAGTATAGTATGGCGTTTTTTTCGGACAAAAAAATCGAAAATTTTTTTTGACCTCCAAAAGTCATAAAAAACGTCATAGTATAGTAAGGCGTTTTTTTCGGACAAAAAAATCGAAAACTTTTTTTGACCTCCAAAAGTCATAAAAAACGTCATAGTATAGTAAGGCGTTTTTTTCGGACAAAAAAAGTCAAAATTTTTTTTGACCTCCAAAAGTCATAAAAAACGTCATAGTATAGTAAGGCGTTTTTTTCGGTCAAAAAAAGTCAAAAAATTTTTTGACCTCCAAAAGTCATAAAAAACGTCATAGTATAGTAAGGCGTCAAAATCGGACAAAAAAAGTCAAATTTTTTTTTGACCTCCAAAAGTCATAAAAAACGTCATAGTATAGTAAGGCGTTTTTTTCGGTCAAAAAAAGTCAAAAATTTTTTTGACCTCCAAAAGTCATAAAAAACGTCATAGTATAGTAAGGCGTGAAAATCTGACCAAAAAAGTCAAATTTTTTTTTGACCTCCAAAAGTCTTAAAAAACGTCATAGTATAGTAAGGCGTTTTTTTCGGCCAAAAAAATCGAAAATTTTTTTTGACCTCCAAAAGTCATAAAAAACGTCATAGTATAGTAAGGCGTTTTTTTCGGACAAAAAAAGTCAAAATTTTTTTTGACCTCCAAAAGTCATAAAAAACGTCATAGTATAGTAAGGCGTCAAAATCGGACAAAAAAAGTCAAAAATTTTTTTGACCTCCAAAAGTCATAAAAAACGTCATAGTATAGTATGGCGTTTTTTTCGGACAAAAAAATCGAAAATTTTTTTTGACCTCCAAAAGTCATAAAAAACGTCATAGTATAGTAAGGCGTTTTTTTCGGACAAAAAAAGTCAAAATTTTTTTTGACCTCCAAAAGTCATAAAAAACGTCATAGTATAGTAAGGCGTCAAAATCGGACAAAAAAAGTCAAATTTTTTTTTGACCTCCAAAAGTCATAAAAAACGTCATAGTATAGTAAGGCGTTTTTTTCGGTCAAAAAAAGTCAAAAATTTTTTTGACCTCCAAAAGTCATAAAAAACGTCATAGTATAGTATGGCGTTTTTTTCGGCCAAAAAAATCGAAAATTTTTTTTGACCTCCAAAAGTCATAAAAAACGTCATAGTATAGTAAGGCGTAAAAATCTGACAAAAAAAGTCAAAATTTTTTTTGACCTCCAAAAGTCATAAAAAACGTCATAGTATAGTATGGCGTTTTTTTCGGCCAAAAAAAACGAAAAATTTTTTTGACCTCCAAAAGTCATAAAAAACGTCATAGTATAGTAAGGCGTCAAAATCGGCCAAAAAAAGTCAAATTTTTTTTTGACCTCCAAAAGTCATAAAAAACGTCATAGTATAGTAAGGCGTTTTTTTTCGGTCAAAAAAAATCGAAAATTTTTTTTGACCTCCAAAAGTCATAAAAAACGTCATAGTATAGTAAGGCGTTTTTTTCGGACAAAAAAAGTCAAAATTTTTTTTGACCTCCAAAAGTCATAAAAAACGTCATAGTATAGTAAGGCGTTTTTTTCGGTCAAAAAAAGTCAAAAAATTTTTTGACCTCCAAAAGTCATAAAAAACGTCATAGTATAGTAAGGCGTCAAAATCGGACAAAAAAAGTCAAAATTTTTTTTGACCTCCAAAAGTCATAAAAAACGTCATAGTATAGTATGGCGTTTTTTTCGGCCAAAAAAATCAAAAAAATTTTTTGACCTCCAAAAGTCATAAAAAACGTCATAGTATAGTAAGGCGTCAAAATTGGTGAAAAAAAGTCAAAAAATTTTTTGACCTCCAAAAGTCATAAAAAACGTCATAGTATAGTAAGGCGTCAAAATCGGACAAAAAAAGTCAAATTTTTTTTTGACCTCCAAAAGTCATAAAAAACGTCATAGTATAGTAAGGCGTTTTTTTCGGTCAAAAAAAGTCAAAATTTTTTTTGACCTCCAAAAGTCATAAAAAACGTCATTGTATAGTAAGGCGTTTTTTTCGGTCAAAAAAAGTCAAAAATTTTTTTGACCTGCAAAAGTCATAAAAAACGTCATAGTATAGTATGTCGTTTTTTTCGGTCAAAAAAATCGAAAATTTTTTTTGACCTCCAAAAGTCATAAAAAACGTCATAGTATAGTAAGGCGTCAAAATCGGCCAAAAAAAGTCAAATTTTTTTTTGACCTCCAAAAGTCATAAAAAACGTCATAGTATAGTAAGGCGTTTTTTTCGGTCAAAAAAAGTCAAAAATTTTTTTGACCTGCAAAAGTCATGAAAAACGTCATAGTATAGTATGTCGTTTTTTTCGGCCAAAAAAATCGAAAATTTTTTTTGACCTCCAAAAGTCATAAAAAACGTCATAGTATAGTATGGCGTTTTTTTCGGCCAAAAAAAACGAAAAATTTTTTTTACCTCCAAAAGTCATAAAAAACGTCATAGTATAGTAAGGCGTCAAAATCGGCCAAAAAAAGTCAAATTTTTTTTTGACCTCCAAAAGTCATAAAAAACGTCATAGTATAGTAAGGCGTTTTTTTCGGTCAAAAAAAGTCAAAAATTTTTTTGACCTCCAAAAGTCATAAAAAACGTCATAGTATAGTATGGCGTTTTTTTCGGACAAAAAAATTGAAAAATTTTTTTGACCTCCAAAAGTCATAAAAAACGTCATAGTATAGTAAGGCGTCAAAATCGGTGAAAAAAAGTCAAAAAATTTTTTGACCTCCAAAAGTCATAAAAAACGTCATAGTATAGTAAGGCGTCAAAATCGGACAAAAAAAGTCAAGATTTTTTTTGACCTCCAAAAGTCATAAAAAACGTCATAGTATAGTAAGGCGTTTTTTTCGGCCAAAAAAATCGAAAATTTTTTTTGACCTCCAAAAGTCATAAAAAACGTCATAGTATAGTAAGGCGTCAAAATCGGCCAAAAAAAGTCAAAATTTTTTTTGACCTCCAAAAGTCATAAAAAACGTCATAGTATAGTAAGGCGTTTTTTTCGGCCAAAAAAAGTCAAAAATTTTTTTGACCTCCAAAAGTCATAAAAAACGTCATAGTATAGTAAGGCGTCAAAATCGGACAAAAAAAGTCAAAAATTTTTTTGACCTCCAAAAGTCATAAAAAACGTCATAGTATAGTAAGGCGTTTTTTTCGGTCAAAAAAAGTCAAAAAATTTTTTGACCTCCAAAAGTAATAAAAAAACGTCATAGTATAGTAAGGCGTCAAAATCGGACAAAAAAAGTCAAATTTTTTTTTGACCTCCAAAAGTCATAAAAAACGTCATAGTATAGTAAGGCGTTTTTTTCGGTCAAAAGAAGTCAAAATTTTTTTTGACCTCCAAAAGTCATAAAAAACGTCATAGTATAGTATGGCGTTTTTTTCGGACAAAAAAATCGAAAATTTTTTTTGACCTCCAAAAGTCATAAAAAACGTCATAGTATAGTAAGGCGTCAAAATCGGCCAAAAAAAGACAAATTTTTTTTTGACCTCCAAAAGTCATAAAAAACGTCGTAGTATAGTAAGGCGTCAAAATCGGCCAAAAAAAGTCAAAATTTTTTTGACCTCCAAAAGTCATAAAAAACGTCATAGTATAGTAAGGCGTTTTTTTCGGACAAAAAAAGTCAAAATTTTTTTTGACCTCCAAAAGTCATAAAAAACGTCATAGTATAGTAAGGCGTCAAAATCGGCCAAAAAAAGTCAAAATTTTTTTTGACCTCCAAAAGTCATAAAAAACGTCATAGTATAGTAAGGCGTTTTTTTCGGCCAAAAAAAGTCAAAATTTTTTTTGACCTCCAAAAGTCATAAAAAACGTCATAGTATAGTAAGGCGTTTTTTTCGGCCAAAAAAAACGAAAATTTTTTTTGACCTCCAAAAGTCATAAAAAACGTCATAGTATAGTAAGGCGTCAAAATCGGACAAAAAAAGTCAAAATTTTTTTTGACCCCCAAAAGTCATAAAAAACGTCATAGTATAGTAAGGCGTCAAAATCGGCCAAAAAAAGTCAAATTTTTTTTTGACCTCCAAAAGTCATAAAAAATGTCATAGTATAGTAAGGCGTCAGAATCGGACAAAAAAAGTCAAATTTTTTTTTGACCTCCAAAAGTCATAAAAAACGTCATAGTATAGTAAGGCGTTTTTTTCGGTCAAAAAAAGTCAAAAATTTTTTTGACCTCCAAAAGTCATAAAAAACGTCATAGTATAGTAAGGCGTCAAAATCGGTGAAAAAAAGTCAAAAAATTTTTTGACCTCCAAAAGTCATAAAAAACGTCATAGTATAGTAAGGCGTTTTTTTCGGACAAAAAAAGTCAAAAATTTTTTTGACCTCCAAAAGTCATAAAAAACGTCATAGTATAGTAAGGCGTTTTTTTCGGACAAAAAAAGTCAAAAATTTTTTTGACCTCCAAAAGTCATAAAAAACGTCATAGTATAGTAAGGCGTCAAAATCGGCCAAAAAAAACGAAAAATTTTTTTGACCTCCAAAAGTCATAAAAAACGTCATAGTATAGTAAGGCGTCAAAATCGGTGAAAAAAAGTCAAAAAATTTTTTGACCTCCAAAAGTCATAAAAAACGTCATAGTATAGTAAGGCGTCAAAATCGGACAAAAAAAGTCAAAATTTTTTTTGACCTCCAAAAGTCATAAAAAACATCATAGTATAGTATGGCGTTTTTTTCGGCCAAAAAAATCGAAAATTTTTTTTGACCTCCAAAAGTCATAAAAAACGTCATAGTATAGTATGGCGTTTTTTTCGGCCAAAAAAAACGAAAATTTTTTTTGACCTCCAAAAGTCATAAAAAACGTCATAGTATAGTAAGGCGTCAAAATCGGACAAAAAAAGTCAAAATTTTTTTTGACCTCCAAAAGTCATAAAAAACGTCATAGTATAGTATGGCGTTTTTTTCGGACAAAAAAATCGAAAATTTTTTTTGACCTCCAAAAGTCATAAAAAACGTCATAGTATAGTAAGGCGTTTTTTTCGGCCAAAAAAATCGAAAACTTTTTTTGACCTCCAAAAGTCATAAAAAACGTCATAGTATAGTAAGGCGTCAAAATCGGTGAAAAAAAGTCAAAAAATTTTTTGACCTCCAAAAGTCATAAAAAACGTCATAGTATAGTAAGGTGTCAAAATTGGACAAAAAAAGTCAAAAATTTTTTTGACCTCCAAAAGTCATAAAAAACGTCATAGTATAGTAAGGCGTTTTTTTCGGACAAAAAAAGTCAAAAATTTTTTTGACCTCCAAATGTCATAAAAAACGTCATAGTATAGTAAGGCGTTTTTTTCGGCCAAAAAAATCGAAAAATTTTTTTGACCTCCAAAAGTCATAAAAAACGTCATAGTATAGTAAGGCGTCAAAATCGGCCAAAAAAAGTCAAAATTTTTTTTGACCTCCAAAAGTCATAAAAAACGTCATAGTATAGTATGGCGTTTTTTTTCGGCCAAAAAAATCGAAAAAATTTTTTGACCTCCAAAAGTCATAAAAAACGTCATAGTATAGTAAGGCGTCAAAATCGGCCAAAAAAAGTCAAAATTTTTTTTGACCTCCAAAAGTCATAAAAAACGTCATAGTATAGTAAGGCGTTTTTTTCGGTCAAAAAAAATTGAAAAATTTTTTTGACCTCCAAAAGTCATAAAAAACGTCATAGTATAGTAAGGCGTCAAAATCGGCCAAAAAAAGTCAAAATTTTTTTTGACCTCCAAAAGTCATAAAAAACGTCATAGTATAGTAAGGCGTTTTTTTCGGTCAAAAAAAGTCAAAAAATTTTTTGACCTCCAAAAGTCATAAAAAACGTCATAGTATAGTAAGGCGTCAAAATCGGACAAAAAAAGTCAAAAAATTTTTTGACCTCCAAAAGTCATAAAAAACGTCATAGTATAGTAAGGCGTCAAAATCGGACAAAAAAAGTCAAAAAATTTTTTGACCTCCAAAAGTCATAAAAAACGTCATAGTATAGTAAGGCGTTTTTTCGGTCAAAAAAAGTCAAAAATTTTTTTGACCTCCAAAAGTCATAAAAAACGTCATAGTATAGTATGGCGTTTTTTTCGGACAAAAAAATCGAAAATTTTTTTTGACCTCCAAAAGTCATAAAAAATGTCATAGTATAGTATGGCGTTTTTTTCGGCCAAAAAAACCGAAAAATTTTTTTGACCTCCAAAAGTCATAAAAAACGTCATAGTATAGTAAGGCGTCAAAATCGGACAAAAAAAGTCAAAATTTTTTTTGACCTCCAAAAGTCATAAAAAACGTCATAGTATAGTAAGGCGTCAAAATCGGACAAAAAAAGTCAAAATTTTTTTTGACCTCCAAAAGTCATAAAAAACGTCATAGTATAGTAAGGCGTCAAAATCGGCCAAAAAAAGTCAAATTTTTTTTTGACCTCCAAAAGTCATAAAAAACGTCATAGTATAGTAAGGCGTTTTTTTCGGACAAAAAAAGTCAAAATTTTTTTTGACCTCCAAAAGTCATAAAAAACGTCATAGTATAGTAAGGCGTCAAAATCGGACAAAAAAAGTCAAAAAATTTTTTGACCTCCAAAAGTCATAAAAAACGTCATAGTATAGTATGGCGTTTTTTTCGGACAAAAAAATCGAAAATTTTTTTTGACCTCCAAAAGTCATAAAAAACGTCATAGTATAGTAAGGCGTTTTTTTCGGACAAAAAAAGTCAAAATTTTTTTTGACCTCCAAAAGTCATAAAAAACGTCATAGTATAGTAAGGCGTCAAAATCGGACAAAAAAAGTCAAATTTTTTTTTGACCTCCAAAAGTCATAAAAAACGTCATAGTATAGTAAGGCGTTTTTTTCGGTCAAAAAAAGTCAAAAATTTTTTTGACCTCCAAAAGTCATAAAAAACGTCATAGTATAGTATGGCGTTTTTTTCGGCCAAAAAAATCGAAAATTTTTTTTGACCTCCAAAAGTCATAAAAAATGTCATAGTATAGTAAGGCGTCAAAATCGGACAAAAAAAGTCAAAATTTTTTTTGACCTCCAAAAGTCATAAAAAACGTCATAGTATAGTATGGCGTTTTTTTCGGCCAAAAAAATCAAAAAAAATTTTTGACCTCCAAAAGTCATAAAAAACGTCATAGTATAGTAAGGCGTCAAAATAGGTGAAAAAAAGTCAAAAAATTTTTTGACCTCCAAAAGTCATAAAAAACGTCATAGTATAGTAAGGCGTCAAAATCGGACAAAAAAAGTCAAATTTTTTTTTGACCTCCAAAAGTCATAAAAAACGTCATAGTATAGTAAGGCGTTTTTTTCGGTCAAAAAAAGTCAAAATTTTTTTTGACCTCCAAAAGTCATAAAAAACGTCATAGTATAGTAAGGCGTTTTTTTTCGGTCAAAAAAAGTCAAAAATTTTTTTGACCTGCAAAAGTCATGAAAAACGTCATAGTATAGTATGTCGTTTTTTTCGGTCAAAAAAATCGAACATTTTTTTTGACCTCCAAAAGTCATAAAAAACGTCATAGTATAGTATGGCGTTTTTTTCGGCCAAAAAAAACGAAAATTTTTTTTGACCTCCAAAAGTCATAAAAAACGTCATAGTATAGTAAGGCGTCAAAATCGGCCAAAAAAAGTCAAATTTTTTTTTGACCTCCAAAAGTCATAAAAAACGTCATAGTATAGTAAGGCGTTTTTTTCGGTCAAAAAAAGTCAAAAATTTTTTTGACCTGCAAAAGTCATGAAAAACGTCATAGTATAGTATGTCGTTTTTTTCGGCCAAAAAAATCGAAAAATTTTTTTGACCTCCAAAAGTCATAAAAAACGTCATAGTATAGTATGGCGTTTTTTTCGGCCAAAAAAAACGAAAAATTTTTTTTACCTCCAAAAGTCATAAAAAACGTCATAGTATAGTAAGGCGTCAAAATCGGCCAAAAAAAGTCTAATTTTTTTTTGACCTCCAAAAGTCATAAAAAACGTCATAGTATAGTAAGGCGTTTTTTTCGGTCAAAAAAAGTCAAAAATTTTTTTGACCTCCAAAAGTCATAAAAAACGTCATAGTATAGTATGGCGTTTTTTTCGGACAAAAAAATCGAAAAATTTTTTTGACCTCCAAAAGTCATAAAAAACGTCATAGTATAGTAAGGCGTCAAAATCGGTGAAAAAAAGTCAAAAAAATTTTTGACCTCCAAAAGTCATAAAAAACGTCATAGTATAGTAAGGCGTCAAAATCGGACAAAAAAAGTCAAGATTTTTTTTGACCTCCAAAAGTCATAAAAAACGTCATAGTATAGTAAGGCGTTTTTTTCGGCCAAAAAAATCGAAAAATTTTTTTGACCTCCAAAAGTCATAAAAAACGTCATAGTATAGTAAGGCGTCAAAATCGGCCAAAAAAAGTCAAAATTTTTTTTGACCTCCAAAAGTCATAAAAAACGTCATAGTATAGTAAGGCGTTTTTTTCGGCCAAAAAAAGTCAAAAATTTTTTTGACCTCCAAAAGTCATAAAAAACGTCATAGTATAGTAAGGCGTCAAAATCGGACAAAAAAAGTCAAAAATTTTTTTGACCTCCAAAAGTCATAAAAAACGTCATAGTATATTAAGGCGTTTTTTTCGGCCAAAACAATCGAAAAATTTTTTTGACCTCCAAAAGTCATAAAAAACGTCGTAGTATAGTAAGGCGTCAAAATCGGCCAAAAAAAGTCAAAATTTTTTTGACCTCCAAAAGTCATAAAAAACGTCATAGTATAGTAAGGCGTTTTTTTCGGACAAAAAAAGTAAAAATTTTTTTTGACCTCCAAAAGTCATAAAAAACGTCATAGTATAGTAAGGCGTTTTTTTCGGCCAAAAAAAGTCAAAATTTTTTTTGACCTCCAAAAGTCATAAAAAACGTCATAGTATAGTAAGGCGTTTTTTTCGGACAAAAAAAGTCAAAATTTTTTTTGACCTCCAAAAGTCATAAAAAACGTCATAGTATAGTAAGGCGTTTTTTTCGGTCAAAAAAAGTCAAAAATTTTTTTGACCTCCAAAAGTCATAAAAAATGTCATAGTATAGTATGGCGTTTTTTTCGGCCAAAAAAAACGAAAATTTTTTTTGACCTCCAAAAGTCATAAAAAACGTCATAGTATAGTAAGGCGTCAAAATCGGACAAAAAAAGTCAAAATTTTTTTTGACCCCCAAAAGTCATAAAAAACGTCATAGTATAGTAAGGCGTCAAAATCGGCCAAAAAAAGTCAAATTTTTTTTTGACCTCCAAAAGTCATAAAAAATGTCATAGTATAGTAAGGCGTCAGAATCGGACAAAAAAAGTCAAATTTTTTTTTGACCTCCAAAAGTCATAAAAAACGTCATAGTATAGTAAGGCGTTTTTTTCGGTCAAAAAAAGTCAAAAATTTTTTTGACCTCCAAAAGTCATAAAAAACGTCATAGTATAGTAAGGCGTCAAAATCGGTGAAAAAAAGTCAAAAAATTTTTTGACCTCCAAAAGTCATAAAAAACGTCATAGTATAGTAAGGCGTTTTTTTCGGACAAAAAAAGTCAAAAATTTTTTTGACCTCCAAAAGTCATAAAAAACGTCATAGTATAGTAAGGCGTTTTTTTTCGGACAAAAAAAGTCAAAAATTTTTTTGACCTCCAAAAGTCATAAAAAACGTCATAGTATAGTAAGGCGTCAAAATCGGCCAAAAAAAACGAAAAATTTTTTTGACCTCCAAAAGTCATAAAAAACGTCATAGTATAGTAAGGCGTCAAAATCGGTGAAAAAAAGTCAAAAAATTTTTTGACCTCCAAAAGTCATAAAAAACGTCATAGTATAGTAAGGCGTCAAAATCGGACAAAAAAAGTCAAAATTTTTTTTGACCTCCAAAAGTCATAAAAAACGTCATAGTATAGTATGGCGTTTTTTTCGGACAAAAAAATCGAAAATTTTTTTTGACCTCCAAAAGTCATAAAAAACGTCATAGTATAGTAAGGCGTTTTTTTCGGACAAAAAAATCGAAAACTTTTTTTGACCTCCAAAAGTCATAAAAAACGTCATAGTATAGTAAGGCGTTTTTTTCGGACAAAAAAAGTCAAAATTTTTTTTGACCTCCAAAAGTCATAAAAAACGTCATAGTATAGTAAGGCGTTTTTTTCGGTCAAAAAAAGTCAAAAAATTTTTTGACCTCCAAAAGTCATAAAAAACGTCATAGTATAGTAAGGCGTCAAAATCGGACAAAAAAAGTCAAATTTTTTTTTGACCTCCAAAAGTCATAAAAAACGTCATAGTATAGTAAGGCGTTTTTTTCGGTCAAAAAAAGTCAAAAATTTTTTTGACCTCCAAAAGTCATAAAAAACGTCATAGTATAGTAAGGCGTGAAAATCTGACCAAAAAAGTCAAATTTTTTTTTGACCTCCAAAAGTCTTAAAAAACGTCATAGTATAGTAAGGCGTTTTTTTCGGCCAAAAAAATCGAAAATTTTTTTTGACCTCCAAAAGTCATAAAAAACGTCATAGTATAGTAAGGCGTTTTTTTCGGACAAAAAAAGTCAAAATTTTTTTTGACCTCCAAAAGTCATAAAAAACGTCATAGTATAGTAAGGCGTCAAAATCGGACAAAAAAAGTCAAAAATTTTTTTGACCTCCAAAAGTCATAAAAAACGTCATAGTATAGTATGGCGTTTTTTTCGGACAAAAAAATCGAAAATTTTTTTTGACCTCCAAAAGTCATAAAAAACGTCATAGTATAGTAAGGCGTTTTTTTCGGACAAAAAAAGTCAAAATTTTTTTTGACCTCCAAAAGTCATAAAAAACGTCATAGTATAGTAAGGCGTCAAAATCGGACAAAAAAAGTCAAATTTTTTTTTGACCTCCAAAAGTCATAAAAAACGTCATAGTATAGTAAGGCGTTTTTTTCGGTCAAAAAAAGTCAAAAATTTTTTTGACCTCCAAAAGTCATAAAAAACGTCATAGTATAGTATGGCGTTTTTTTCGGCCAAAAAAATCGAAAATTTTTTTTGACCTCCAAAAGTCATAAAAAACGTCATAGTATAGTAAGGCGTAAAAATCTGACAAAAAAAGTCAAAATTTTTTTTGACCTCCAAAAGTCATAAAAAACGTCATAGTATAGTATGGCGTTTTTTTCGGCCAAAAAAAACGAAAAATTTTTTTGACCTCCAAAAGTCATAAAAAACGTCATAGTATAGTAAGGCGTCAAAATCGGCCAAAAAAAGTCAAATTTTTTTTTGACCTCCAAAAGTCATAAAAAACGTCATAGTATAGTAAGGCGTTTTTTTTCGGTCAAAAAAAATCGAAAATTTTTTTTGACCTCCAAAAGTCATAAAAAACGTCATAGTATAGTAAGGCGTTTTTTTCGGACAAAAAAAGTCAAAATTTTTTTTGACCTCCAAAAGTCATAAAAAACGTCATAGTATAGTAAGGCGTTTTTTTCGGTCAAAAAAAGTCAAAAAATTTTTTGACCTCCAAAAGTCATAAAAAACGTCATAGTATAGTAAGGCGTCAAAATCGGACAAAAAAAGTCAAAATTTTTTTTGACCTCCAAAAGTCATAAAAAACGTCATAGTATAGTATGGCGTTTTTTTCGGCCAAAAAAATCAAAAAAATTTTTTGACCTCCAAAAGTCATAAAAAACGTCATAGTATAGTAAGGCGTCAAAATTGGTGAAAAAAAGTCAAAAAATTTTTTGACCTCCAAAAGTCATAAAAAACGTCATAGTATAGTAAGGCGTCAAAATCGGACAAAAAAAGTCAAATTTTTTTTTGACCTCCAAAAGTCATAAAAAACGTCATAGTATAGTAAGGCGTTTTTTTCGGTCAAAAAAAGTCAAAATTTTTTTTGACCTCCAAAAGTCATAAAAAACGTCATTGTATAGTAAGGCGTTTTTTTCGGTCAAAAAAAGTCAAAAATTTTTTTGACCTGCAAAAGTCATAAAAAACGTCATAGTATAGTATGTCGTTTTTTTCGGTCAAAAAAATCGAAAATTTTTTTTGACCTCCAAAAGTCATAAAAAACGTCATAGTATAGTAAGGCGTCAAAATCGGCCAAAAAAAGTCAAATTTTTTTTTGACCTCCAAAAGTCATAAAAAACGTCATAGTATAGTAAGGCGTTTTTTTCGGTCAAAAAAAGTCAAAAATTTTTTTGACCTGCAAAAGTCATGAAAAACGTCATAGTATAGTATGTCGTTTTTTTCGGCCAAAAAAATCGAAAATTTTTTTTGACCTCCAAAAGTCATAAAAAACGTCATAGTATAGTATGGCGTTTTTTTTCGGCCAAAAAAAACGAAAAATTTTTTTTACCTCCAAAAGTCATAAAAAACGTCATAGTATAGTAAGGCGTCAAAATCGGCCAAAAAAAGTCAAATTTTTTTTTGACCTCCAAAAGTCATAAAAAACGTCATAGTATAGTAAGGCGTTTTTTTCGGTCAAAAAAAGTCAAAAATTTTTTTGACCTCCAAAAGTCATAAAAAACGTCATAGTATAGTATGGCGTTTTTTTCGGACAAAAAAATTGAAAAATTTTTTTGACCTCCAAAAGTCATAAAAAACGTCATAGTATAGTAAGGCGTCAAAATCGGTGAAAAAAAGTCAAAAAATTTTTTGACCTCCAAAAGTCATAAAAAACGTCATAGTATAGTAAGGCGTCAAAATCGGACAAAAAAAGTCAAGATTTTTTTTGACCTCCAAAAGTCATAAAAAACGTCATAGTATAGTAAGGCGTTTTTTTCGGCCAAAAAAATCGAAAATTTTTTTTGACCTCCAAAAGTCATAAAAAACGTCATAGTATAGTAAGGCGTCAAAATCGGCCAAAAAAAGTCAAAATTTTTTTTGACCTCCAAAAGTCATAAAAAACGTCATAGTATAGTAAGGCGTTTTTTTCGGCCAAAAAAAGTCAAAAATTTTTTTGACCTCCAAAAGTCATAAAAAACGTCATAGTATAGTAAGGCGTCAAAATCGGACAAAAAAAGTCAAAAATTTTTTTGACCTCCAAAAGTCATAAAAAATGTCATAGTATAGTAAGGCGTCAGAATCGGACAAAAAAAGTCAAATTTTTTTTTGACCTCCAAAAGTCATAAAAAACGTCATAGTATAGTAAGGCGTTTTTTTCGGTCAAAAAAAGTCAAAAATTTTTTTGACCTCCAAAAGTCATAAAAAACGTCATAGTATAGTAAGGCGTCAAAATCGGTGAAAAAAAGTCAAAAAATTTTTTGACCTCCAAAAGTCATAAAAAACGTCATAGTATAGTAAGGCGTTTTTTTCGGACAAAAAAAGTCAAAAATTTTTTTGACCTCCAAAAGTCATAAAAAACGTCATAGTATAGTAAGGCGTTTTTTTCGGACAAAAAAAGTCAAAAATTTTTTTGACCTCCAAAAGTCATAAAAAACGTCATAGTATAGTAAGGCGTCAAAATCGGCCAAAAAAAACGAAAAATTTTTTTGACCTCCAAAAGTCATAAAAAACGTCATAGTATAGTAAGGCGTCAAAATCGGTGAAAAAAAGTCAAAAAATTTTTTGACCTCCAAAAGTCATAAAAAACGTCATAGTATAGTAAGGCGTCAAAATCGGACAAAAAAAGTCAAAATTTTTTTTGACCTCCAAAAGTCATAAAAAACATCATAGTATAGTATGGCGTTTTTTTCGGCCAAAAAAATCGAAAATTTTTTTTGACCTCCAAAAGTCATAAAAAACGTCATAGTATAGTATGGCGTTTTTTTCGGCCAAAAAAAACGAAAATTTTTTTTGACCTCCAAAAGTCATAAAAAACGTCATAGTATAGTAAGGCGTCAAAATCGGACAAAAAAAGTCAAAATTTTTTTTGACCTCCAAAAGTCATAAAAAACGTCATAGTATAGTATGGCGTTTTTTTCGGACAAAAAAATCGAAAATTTTTTTTGACCTCCAAAAGTCATAAAAAACGTCATAGTATAGTAAGGCGTTTTTTTCGGCCAAAAAAATCGAAAACTTTTTTTGACCTCCAAAAGTCATAAAAAACGTCATAGTATAGTAAGGCGTCAAAATCGGTGAAAAAAAGTCAAAAAATTTTTTGACCTCCAAAAGTCATAAAAAACGTCATAGTATAGTAAGGTGTCAAAATTGGACAAAAAAAGTCAAAAATTTTTTTGACCTCCAAAAGTCATAAAAAACGTCATAGTATAGTAAGGCGTTTTTTTCGGACAAAAAAAGTCAAAAATTTTTTTGACCTCCAAATGTCATAAAAAACGTCATAGTATAGTAAGGCGTTTTTTTCGGCCAAAAAAATCGAAAAATTTTTTTGACCTCCAAAAGTCATAAAAAACGTCATAGTATAGTAAGGCGTCAAAATCGGCCAAAAAAAGTCAAAATTTTTTTTGACCTCCAAAAGTCATAAAAAACGTCATAGTATAGTATGGCGTTTTTTTTCGGCCAAAAAAATCGAAAAAATTTTTTGACCTCCAAAAGTCATAAAAAACGTCATAGTATAGTAAGGCGTCAAAATCGGCCAAAAAAAGTCAAAATTTTTTTTGACCTCCAAAAGTCATAAAAAACGTCATAGTATAGTAAGGCGTTTTTTTCGGTCAAAAAAAATTGAAAAATTTTTTTGACCTCCAAAAGTCATAAAAAACGTCATAGTATAGTAAGGCGTCAAAATCGGCCAAAAAAAGTCAAAATTTTTTTTGACCTCCAAAAGTCATAAAAAACGTCATAGTATAGTAAGGCGTCAAAATCGGACAAAAAAAGTCAAATTTTTTTTTGACCTCCAAAAGTCATAAAAAACGTCATAGTATAGTAAGGCGTTTTTTTCGGTCAAAAAAAGTCAAAAATTTTTTTGACCTCCAAAAGTCATAAAAAACGTCATAGTATAGTATGGCGTTTTTTTCGGCCAAAAAAATCGAAAATTTTTTTTGACCTCCAAAAGTCATAAAAAATGTCATAGTATAGTAAGGCGTCAAAATCGGACAAAAAAAGTCAAAATTTTTTTTGACCTCCAAAAGTCATAAAAAACGTCATAGTATAGTATGGCGTTTTTTTCGGCCAAAAAAATCAAAAAAAATTTTTGACCTCCAAAAGTCATAAAAAACGTCATAGTATAGTAAGGCGTCAAAATTGGTGAAAAAAAGTCAAAAAATTTTTTGACCTCCAAAAGTCATAAAAAACGTCATAGTATAGTAAGGCGTCAAAATCGGACAAAAAAAGTCAAATTTTTTTTTGACCTCCAAAAGTCATAAAAAACGTCATAGTATAGTAAGGCGTTTTTTTCGGTCAAAAAAAGTCAAAATTTTTTTTGACCTCCAAAAGTCATAAAAAACGTCATAGTATAGTAAGGCGTTTTTTTCGGTCAAAAAAAGTCAAAAATTTTTTTGACCTGCAAAAGTCATGAAAAACGTCATAGTATAGTATGTCGTTTTTTTCGGTCAAAAAAATCGAACATTTTTTTTGACCTCCAAAAGTCATAAAAAACGTCATAGTATAGTATGGCGTTTTTTTCGGCCAAAAAAAACGAAAATTTTTTTTGACCTCCAAAAGTCATAAAAAACGTCATAGTATAGTAAGGCGTCAAAATCGGCCAAAAAAAGTCAAATTTTTTTTTGACCTCCAAAAGTCATAAAAAACGTCATAGTATAGTAAGGCGTTTTTTTCGGTCAAAAAAAGTCAAAAATTTTTTTGACCTGCAAAAGTCATGAAAAACGTCATAGTATAGTATGTCGTTTTTTTCGGCCAAAAAAATCGAAAAATTTTTTTGACCTCCAAAAGTCATAAAAAACGTCATAGTATAGTATGGCGTTTTTTTCGGCCAAAAAAAACGAAAAATTTTTTTTACCTCCAAAAGTCATAAAAAACGTCATAGTATAGTAAGGCGTCAAAATCGGCCAAAAAAAGTCTAATTTTTTTTTGACCTCCAAAAGTCATAAAAAACGTCATAGTATAGTAAGGCGTTTTTTTCGGTCAAAAAAAGTCAAAAATTTTTTTGACCTCCAAAAGTCATAAAAAACGTCATAGTATAGTATGGCGTTTTTTTCGGACAAAAAAATCGAAAAATTTTTTTGACCTCCAAAAGTCATAAAAAACGTCATAGTATAGTAAGGCGTCAAAATCGGTGAAAAAAAGTCAAAAAAATTTTTGACCTCCAAAAGTCATAAAAAACGTCATAGTATAGTAAGGCGTCAAAATCGGACAAAAAAAGTCAAGATTTTTTTTGACCTCCAAAAGTCATAAAAAACGTCATAGTATAGTAAGGCGTTTTTTTCGGCCAAAAAAATCGAAAAATTTTTTTGACCTCCAAAAGTCATAAAAAACGTCATAGTATAGTAAGGCGTCAAAATCGGCCAAAAAAAGTCAAAATTTTTTTTGACCTCCAAAAGTCATAAAAAACGTCATAGTATAGTAAGGCGTTTTTTTCGGCCAAAAAAAGTCAAAAATTTTTTTGACCTCCAAAAGTCATAAAAAACGTCATAGTATAGTAAGGCGTCAAAATCGGACAAAAAAAGTCAAAAATTTTTTTGACCTCCAAAAGTCATAAAAAACGTCATAGTATATTAAGGCGTTTTTTTCGGCCAAAACAATCGAAAAATTTTTTTGACCTCCAAAAGTCATAAAAAACGTCGTAGTATAGTAAGGCGTCAAAATCGGCCAAAAAAAGTCAAAATTTTTTTGACCTCCAAAAGTCATAAAAAACGTCATAGTATAGTAAGGCGTTTTTTTCGGACAAAAAAAGTAAAAATTTTTTTTGACCTCCAAAAGTCATAAAAAACGTCATAGTATAGTAAGGCGTTTTTTTCGGCCAAAAAAAGTCAAAATTTTTTTTGACCTCCAAAAGTCATAAAAAACGTCATAGTATAGTAAGGCGTTTTTTTCGGCCAAAAAAAGTCAAAATTTTTTTTGACCTCCAAAAGTCATAAAAAACGTCATAGTATAGTAAGGCGTTTTTTTCGGCCAAAAAAAGTCAAAATTTTTTTTGACCTCCAAAAGTCATAAAAAACGTCATAGTATAGTAAGGCGTCAAAATCGGACAAAAAAAGTCAAAAATTTTTTTGACCTCCAAAAGTCATAAAAAACGTCATAGTATAGTAAGGCGTTTTTTTCGGACAAAAAAAGTCAAAAATTTTTTTGACCTCCAAAAGTCATAAAAAACGTCATAGTATAGTAAGGCGTCAAAATCGGACAAAAAAAGTCAAAATTTTTTTTGACCTCCAAAAGTCATAAAAAACGTCATAGTATAGTAAGGCGTTTTTTTCGGACAAAAAAAGTCAAAATTTTTTTTGACCTCCAAAAGTCATAAAAAACGTCATAGTATAGTAAGGCGTCAAAATCGGACAAAAAAAGTCAAAAATTTTTTTGACCTCCAAAAGTCATAAAAAACGTCATAGTATAGTAAGGCGTTTTTTTCGGTCAAAAAAAGTCAAAAAATTTTTTGACCTCCAAAAGTAATAAAAAAACGTCATAGTATAGTAAGGCGTCAAAATCGGACAAAAAAAGTCAAATTTTTTTTTGACCTCCAAAAGTCATAAAAAACGTCATAGTATAGTAAGGCGTTTTTTTCGGTCAAAAGAAGTCAAAATTTTTTTTGACCTCCAAAAGTCATAAAAAACGTCATAGTATAGTATGGCGTTTTTTTCGGACAAAAAAATCAAAAATTTTTTTTGACCTCCAAAAGTCATAAAAAACGTCATAGTATAGTAAGGCGTCAAAATCGGCCAAAAAAAGTCAAATTGTTTTTTGACCTCCAAAAGTCATAAAAAACGTCATAGTATAGTAAGGCGTCAAAATCGGTGAAAAAAAGTCAAAAAATTTTTTGACCTCCAAAAGTCATAAAAAACGTCATAGTATAGTAAGGTGTCAAAATCGGACAAAAAAAGTCAAAATTTTTTTTGACCTCCAAAAGTCATAAAAAACGTCATAGTATAGTAAGGCGTTTTTTTCGGCCAAAAAAATCGAAAATTTTTTTTGACCTCCAAAAGTCATAAAAAACGTCATAGTATAGTAAGGCGTCAAAATCGGCCAAAAAAAGTCAAAATTTTTTTTGACCTCCAAAAGTCATAAAAAACGTCATAGTATAGTAAGGCGTTTTTTTCGGACAAAAAAAGTCAAAAATTTTTTTGACCTCCAAAAGTCATAAAAAACGTCATAGTATAGTAAGGCGTCAAAATCGGACAAAAAAAGTCAAAAATTTTTTTGACCTCCAAAAGTCATAAAAAACGTCATAGTATAGTAAGGCGTTTTTTTCGGCCAAAAAAATCGAAAATTTTTTTTGACCTCCAAAAGTCATAAAAAACGTCGTAGTATAGTAAGGCGTCAAAATCGGCCAAAAAAAGTCAAAATTTTTTTGACCTCCAAAAGTCATAAAAAACGTCATAGTATAGTAAGGCGTCAAAATCGGACAAAAAAAACGAAAAATTTTTTTGACCTCCAAAAGTCATAAAAAACGTCATAGTATAGTAAGGCGTCAAAATCGGTGAAAAAAAGTCAAAAAATTTTTTGACATCCAAAAGTCATAAAAAACGTCATAGTATAGTAAGGCGTCAAAATCGGACAAAAAAAGTCAAAATTTTTTTTGACCTCCAAAAGTCATAAAAAACGTCATAGTATAGTATGGCG
Source organism: Toxotes jaculatrix (assembly GCF_017976425.1). Classification (NCBI taxonomy): domain Eukaryota; kingdom Metazoa; phylum Chordata; class Actinopteri; family Toxotidae; genus Toxotes; species Toxotes jaculatrix. The sequence goes on from NC_054402.1 coordinate 1,657,576, forward strand.
TTTTTTTCGGCCAAAAAAATCGAAAATTTTTTTTGACCTCCAAAAGTCATAAAAAACGTCATAGTATAGTATGGCGTTTTTTTCGGTCAAAAAAAACGAAAATTTTTTTTGACCTCCAAAAGTCATAAAAAACGTCATAGTATAGTAAGGCGTCAAAATCGGACAAAAAAAGTCAAAATTTTTTTTGACCTCCAAAAGTCATAAAAAACGTCATAGTATAGTATGGCGTTTTTTTCGGACAAAAAAATCGAAAATTTTTTTTGACCTCCAAAAGTCATAAAAAACGTCATAGTATAGTAAGGCGTTTTTTTTCGGTCAAAAAAAGTCAAAAATTTTTTTGACCTCCAAAAGTCATAAAAAACGTCATAGTATAGTAAGGCGTGAAAATCTGACCAAAAAAGTCAAAAAAATTTTTGACCTCCAAAAGTCTTAAAAAACGTCATAGTATAGTAAGGCGTTTTTTTGGGCCAAAAAAATCGAAAATTTTTTTTGACCTCCAAAAGTCATAAAAAACGTCATAGTATAGTAAGGCGTTTTTTTGGGCCAAAAAAAGTCAAAATTTTTTTTGACCTCCAAAAGTCATAAAAAACGTCATAGTATAGTATGGCGTTTTTTTCGGTCAAAAAAAACGAAAATTTTTTTTGACCTCCAAAAGTCATAAAAAACGTCATAGTATAGTAAGGCGTCAAAATCGGACAAAAAAAGTCAAAATTTTTTTTGACCTCCAAAAGTCATAAAAAACGTCATAGTATAGTATGGCGTCAAAATCGGACAAAAAAAGTCAAATTTTTTTTTGACCTCCAAAAGTCATAAAAAACGTCATAGTATAGTAAGGCGTTTTTTTCGGTCAAAAAAAGTCAAAAATTTTTTTGACCTCCAAAAGTCATAAAAAACGTCATAGTATAGTAAGGCGTGAAAATCTGACCAAAAAAGTCAAAAAAATTTTTGACCTCCAAAAGTCTTAAAAAACGTCATAGTATAGTAAGGCGTTTTTTTGGGCCAAAAAAATCGAAAATTTTTTTTGACCTCCAAAAGTCATAAAAAACGTCATAGTATAGTAAGGCGTCAAAATCGGCCAAAAAAAGTCAAAAATTTTTTTGACCTCCAAAAGTCATAAAAAACGTCATAGTATAGTAAGGCGTTTTTTTCGGTCAAAAAAAGTCAAAAATTTTTTTGACCTGCAAAAGTCATGAAAAACGTCATAGTATAGTATGTCGTTTTTTTCGGCCAAAAAAATCGAAAATTTTTTTTGACCTCCAAAAGTCATAAAAAACGTCATAGTATAGTATGGCGTTTTTTTCGGCCAAAAAAAACGAAAAATTTTTTTTACCTCCAAAAGTCATAAAAAACGTCATAGTATAGTAAGGCGTCAAAATCGGCCAAAAAAAGTCAAATTTTTTTTTGACCTCCAAAAGTCATAAAAAACGTCATAGTATAGTAAGGCGTTTTTTTCGGTCAAAAAAAGTCAAAAATTTTTTTGACCTCCAAAAGTCATAAAAAACGTCATAGTATAGTAAGGCGTTTTTTTCGGACAAAAAAATCGAAAAAATTTTTTGACCTCCAAAAGTCATAAAAAACGTCATAGTATAGTAAGGCGTCAAAATCGGTGAAAAAAAGTCAAAAAATTTTTTGACCTCCAAAAGTCATAAAAAACGTCATAGTATAGTAAGGCGTCAAAATCGGACAAAAAAAGTCAAATTTTTTTTTGACCTCCAAAAGTCATAAAAAACGTCATAGTATAGTAAGGCGTTTTTTTCGGCCAAAAAAATCGAAAATTTTTTTTGACCTCCAAAAGTCATAAAAAACGTCATAGTATAGTAAGGCGTCAAAATCGGCCAAAAAAAACGAAAAATTTTTTTGACCTCCAAAAGTTATAAAAAACGTCATAGTATAGTAAGGCGTCAAAATCGGACAAAAAAAGTCAAAATTTTTTTGGACCTCCAAAAGTCATAAAAAACGTCATAGTATAGTAAGGCGTCAAAATCGGCCAAAAAAAGTCAAAATTTTTTTTGATCTCCAAAAGTCATAAAAAACGTCATAGTATAGTAAGGCGTTTTTTTCGGTCAAAAAAAGTCAAAAATTTTTTTGACCTCCAAAAGTCATAAAAAACGTCATAGTATAGTAAGGCGTTTTTTTCGGCCAAAAAAATCGAAAATTTTTTTTGACCTCCAAAAGTCATAAAAAACGTCATAGTATAGTAAGGCGTTTTTTTCGGTCAAAAAAAGTCAAAATTTTTTTTGACCTCCAAAAGTCATAAAAAACGTCATAGTATAGTATGGCGTTTTTTTCGGCCAAAAAAATCGAAAATTTTTTTTGACCTCCAAAAGTCATAAAAAACGTCATAGTATAGTAAGGCGTCAAAATCGGACAAAAAAAACGAAATTTTTTTTTGACCTCCAAAAGTCATAAAAAACGTCATAGTATAGTAAGGCGTCAAAATCGGACAAAAAAAGTCAAAATTTTTTTTGACCTCCAAAAGTCATAAAAAACGTCATAGTATAGTAAGGCGTCAAAATCGGCCAAAAAAAGTCAAATTTTTTTTTGACCTCCAAAAGTCATAAAAAACGTCATAGTATAGTAAGGCGTCAGAATCGGACAAAAAAAGTCAAATTTTTTTTTGACCTCCAAAAGTCATAAAAAACGTCATAGTATAGTGAGGCATTTTTTTCGGTCAAAAAAAGTCAAAAATTTTTTTTGACCTCCAAAAGTCATAAAAAACGTCATAGTATAGTATGGCGTTTTTTTGGGACAAAAAAAGTCAAAATTTTTTTTGACCTCCAAAAGTCATAAAAAACGTCATAGTATAGTAAGGCGTTTTTTTCGGACAAAAAAAGTCAAAAAATTTTTTGACCTCCAAAAGTCATAAAAAAACGTCATAGTATAGTAAGGCGTCAGAATCGGACAAAAAAAGTCAAAATTTTTTTTGACCTCCAAAAGTCATAAAAAACGTCATAGTATAGTAAGGCGTTTTTTTCGGCCAAAAAAATCGAAAATTTTTTTTGACCTCCAAAAGTCATAAAAAACGTCATAGTATAGTAAGGCGTCAAAATCGGCCAAAAAAAGTCAAAATTTTTTTTGACCTCCAAAAGTCATAAAAAACGTCATAGTATAGTAAGGCGTTTTTTTCGGACAAAAAAAGTCAAAAATTTTTTTGACCTCCAAAAGTCATAAAAAACGTCATAGTATAGTATGGCGTTTTTTTCGGCCAAAAAAATCGAAAATTTTTTTTGACCTCCAAAAGTCATAAAAAATGTCATAGTATAGTAAGGCGTCAAAATCGGACAAAAAAAGTCAAAATTTTTTTTGACCTCCAAAAGTCATAAAAAACGTCATAGTATAGTATGGCGTTTTTTTCGGCCAAAAAAATCAAAAAAAATTTTTGACCTCCAAAAGTCATAAAAAACGTCATAGTATAGTAAGGCGTCAAAATTGGTGAAAAAAAGTCAAAAAATTTTTTGACCTCCAAAAGTCATAAAAAACGTCATAGTATAGTAAGGCGTCAAAATCGGACAAAAAAAGTCAAATTTTTTTTTGACCTCCAAAAGTCATAAAAAACGTCATAGTATAGTAAGGCGTTTTTTTCGGTCAAAAAAAGTCAAAATTTTTTTTGACCTCCAAAAGTCATAAAAAACGTCATAGTATAGTAAGGCGTTTTTTTCGGTCAAAAAAAGTCAAAAATTTTTTTGACCTGCAAAAGTCATGAAAAACGTCATAGTATAGTATGTCGTTTTTTTCGGTCAAAAAAATCGAACATTTTTTTTGACCTCCAAAAGTCATAAAAAACGTCATAGTATAGTATGGCGTTTTTTTCGGCCAAAAAAAACGAAAATTTTTTTTGACCTCCAAAAGTCATAAAAAACGTCATAGTATAGTAAGGCGTCAAAATCGGCCAAAAAAAGTCAAATTTTTTTTTGACCTCCAAAAGTCATAAAAAACGTCATAGTATAGTAAGGCGTTTTTTTCGGTCAAAAAAAGTCAAAAATTTTTTTGACCTGCAAAAGTCATGAAAAACGTCATAGTATAGTATGTCGTTTTTTTCGGCCAAAAAAATCGAAAAATTTTTTTGACCTCCAAAAGTCATAAAAAACGTCATAGTATAGTATGGCGTTTTTTTCGGCCAAAAAAAACGAAAAATTTTTTTTACCTCCAAAAGTCATAAAAAACGTCATAGTATAGTAAGGCGTCAAAATCGGCCAAAAAAAGTCTAATTTTTTTTTGACCTCCAAAAGTCATAAAAAACGTCATAGTATAGTAAGGCGTTTTTTTCGGTCAAAAAAAGTCAAAAATTTTTTTGACCTCCAAAAGTCATAAAAAACGTCATAGTATAGTATGGCGTTTTTTTCGGACAAAAAAATCGAAAAATTTTTTTGACCTCCAAAAGTCATAAAAAACGTCATAGTATAGTAAGGCGTCAAAATCGGTGAAAAAAAGTCAAAAAAATTTTTGACCTCCAAAAGTCATAAAAAACGTCATAGTATAGTAAGGCGTCAAAATCGGACAAAAAAAGTCAAGATTTTTTTTGACCTCCAAAAGTCATAAAAAACGTCATAGTATAGTAAGGCGTTTTTTTCGGCCAAAAAAATCGAAAAATTTTTTTGACCTCCAAAAGTCATAAAAAACGTCATAGTATAGTAAGGCGTCAAAATCGGCCAAAAAAAGTCAAAATTTTTTTTGACCTCCAAAAGTCATAAAAAACGTCATAGTATAGTAAGGCGTTTTTTTCGGCCAAAAAAAGTCAAAAATTTTTTTGACCTCCAAAAGTCATAAAAAACGTCATAGTATAGTAAGGCGTCAAAATCGGACAAAAAAAGTCAAAAATTTTTTTGACCTCCAAAAGTCATAAAAAACGTCATAGTATATTAAGGCGTTTTTTTCGGCCAAAACAATCGAAAAATTTTTTTGACCTCCAAAAGTCATAAAAAACGTCGTAGTATAGTAAGGCGTCAAAATCGGCCAAAAAAAGTCAAAATTTTTTTGACCTCCAAAAGTCATAAAAAACGTCATAGTATAGTAAGGCGTTTTTTTCGGACAAAAAAAGTAAAAATTTTTTTTGACCTCCAAAAGTCATAAAAAACGTCATAGTATAGTAAGGCGTTTTTTTCGGCCAAAAAAAGTCAAAATTTTTTTTGACCTCCAAAAGTCATAAAAAACGTCATAGTATAGTAAGGCGTTTTTTTCGGCCAAAAAAAGTCAAAATTTTTTTTGACCTCCAAAAGTCATAAAAAACGTCATAGTATAGTAAGGCGTTTTTTTCGGCCAAAAAAAGTCAAAATTTTTTTTGACCTCCAAAAGTCATAAAAAACGTCATAGTATAGTAAGGCGTCAAAATCGGACAAAAAAAGTCAAAAATTTTTTTGACCTCCAAAAGTCATAAAAAACGTCATAGTATAGTAAGGCGTTTTTTTCGGACAAAAAAAGTCAAAAATTTTTTTGACCTCCAAAAGTCATAAAAAACGTCATAGTATAGTAAGGCGTCAAAATCGGACAAAAAAAGTCAAAATTTTTTTTGACCTCCAAAAGTCATAAAAAACGTCATAGTATAGTAAGGCGTTTTTTTCGGACAAAAAAAGTCAAAATTTTTTTTGACCTCCAAAAGTCATAAAAAACGTCATAGTATAGTAAGGCGTCAAAATCGGACAAAAAAAGTCAAAAATTTTTTTGACCTCCAAAAGTCATAAAAAACGTCATAGTATAGTAAGGCGTTTTTTTCGGTCAAAAAAAGTCAAAAAATTTTTTGACCTCCAAAAGTAATAAAAAAACGTCATAGTATAGTAAGGCGTCAAAATCGGACAAAAAAAGTCAAATTTTTTTTTGACCTCCAAAAGTCATAAAAAACGTCATAGTATAGTAAGGCGTTTTTTTCGGTCAAAAGAAGTCAAAATTTTTTTTGACCTCCAAAAGTCATAAAAAACGTCATAGTATAGTATGGCGTTTTTTTCGGACAAAAAAATCAAAAATTTTTTTTGACCTCCAAAAGTCATAAAAAACGTCATAGTATAGTAAGGCGTCAAAATCGGCCAAAAAAAGTCAAATTGTTTTTTGACCTCCAAAAGTCATAAAAAACGTCATAGTATAGTAAGGCGTCAAAATCGGTGAAAAAAAGTCAAAAAATTTTTTGACCTCCAAAAGTCATAAAAAACGTCATAGTATAGTAAGGTGTCAAAATCGGACAAAAAAAGTCAAAATTTTTTTTGACCTCCAAAAGTCATAAAAAACGTCATAGTATAGTAAGGCGTTTTTTTCGGCCAAAAAAATCGAAAATTTTTTTTGACCTCCAAAAGTCATAAAAAACGTCATAGTATAGTAAGGCGTCAAAATCGGCCAAAAAAAGTCAAAATTTTTTTTGACCTCCAAAAGTCATAAAAAACGTCATAGTATAGTAAGGCGTTTTTTTCGGACAAAAAAAGTCAAAAATTTTTTTGACCTCCAAAAGTCATAAAAAACGTCATAGTATAGTAAGGCGTCAAAATCGGACAAAAAAAGTCAAAAATTTTTTTGACCTCCAAAAGTCATAAAAAACGTCATAGTATAGTAAGGCGTTTTTTTCGGCCAAAAAAATCGAAAATTTTTTTTGACCTCCAAAAGTCATAAAAAACGTCGTAGTATAGTAAGGCGTCAAAATCGGCCAAAAAAAGTCAAAATTTTTTTGACCTCCAAAAGTCATAAAAAACGTCATAGTATAGTAAGGCGTCAAAATCGGACAAAAAAAACGAAAAATTTTTTTGACCTCCAAAAGTCATAAAAAACGTCATAGTATAGTAAGGCGTCAAAATCGGTGAAAAAAAGTCAAAAAATTTTTTGACATCCAAAAGTCATAAAAAACGTCATAGTATAGTAAGGCGTCAAAATCGGACAAAAAAAGTCAAAATTTTTTTTGACCTCCAAAAGTCATAAAAAACGTCATAGTATAGTATGGCGTTTTTTTCGGCCAAAAAAATCGAAAATTTTTTTTGACCTCCAAAAGTCATAAAAAACGTCATAGTATAGTATGGCGTTTTTTTCGGTCAAAAAAAACGAAAATTTTTTTTGACCTCCAAAAGTCATAAAAAACGTCATAGTATAGTAAGGCGTCAAAATCGGACAAAAAAAGTCAAAATTTTTTTTGACCTCCAAAAGTCATAAAAAACGTCATAGTATAGTATGGCGTTTTTTTCGGACAAAAAAATCGAAAATTTTTTTTGACCTCCAAAAGTCATAAAAAACGTCATAGTATAGTAAGGCGTTTTTTTCGGTCAAAAAAAGTCAAAAATTTTTTTGACCTCCAAAAGTCATAAAAAACGTCATAGTATAGTAAGGCGTCAAAATCGGCCAAAAAAAGTCAAAATTTTTTTTGACCTCCAAAAGTCATAAAAAACGTCATAGTATAGTAAGGCGTTTTTTTCGGTCAAAAAAAGTCAAAAATTTTTTTTGACCTCCAAAAGTCATAAAAAACGTCATAGTATAGTAAGGCGTCAAAATCGGCCAAAAAAAGTCAAAATTTTTTTTGACCTCCAAAAGTCATAAAAAACGTCATAGTATAGTAAGGCGTTTTTTTCGGTCAAAAAAAGTCAAAAATTTTTTTGACCTCCAAAAGTCATAAAAAACGTCATAGTATAGTAAGGCGTTTTTTTCGGCCAAAAAAATCGAAAATTTTTTTTGACCTCCAAAAGTCATAAAAAACGTCATAGTATAGTAAGGCGTCAAAATCGGCCAAAAAAAGTCAAATTTTTTTTTGACCTCCAAAAGTCATAAAAAACGTCATAGTATAGTAAGGCGTCAAAATCGGACAAAAAAAGTCAAAAATTTTTTTGACCTCCAAAAGTCATAAAAAACGTCATAGTATAGTATGGCGTTTTTTTCAGACAAAAAAAGTCAAAAATTTTTTTGACCTCCAAAAGTCATAAAAAACGTCATAGTATAGTAAGGCGTCAAAATCGGACAAAAAAAGTCAAAAATTTTTTTGACCTCCAAAAGTCATAAAAAACGTCATAGTATAGTAAGGCGTTTTTTTCGGACAAAAAAAGTCAAAATTTTTTTTGACCTCCAAAAGTCATAAAAAACGTCATAGTATAGTAAGGCGTCAAAATCGGCCAAAAAAAGTCAAAATTTTTTTTGACCTCCAAAAGTCATAAAAAACGTCATAGTATAGTAAGGCGTTTTTTTCGGTCAAAAAAAGTCAAAAAATTTTTTGACCTCCAAAAGTCATAAAAAACGTCATAGTATAGTATGGCGTTTTTTTCGGCCAAAAAAATCGAAAATTTTTTTTGACCTCCAAAAGTCATAAAAAACGTCATAGTATAGTATGGCGTTTTTTTCGGCCAAAAAAAACGAAATTTTTTTTTGACCTCCAAAAGTCATAAAAAACGTCATAGTATAGTAAGGCGTCAAAATCGGACAAAAAAAGTCAAAATTTTTTTTGACCTCCAAAAGTCATAAAAAACGTCATAGTATAGTAAGGCGTCAAAATCGGCCAAAAAAAGTCAAATTTTTTTTTGACCTCCAAAAGTCATAAAAAACGTCATAGTATAGTAAGGCGTCAGAATCGGACAAAAAAAGTCCAATTTTTTTTTGACCTCCAAAAGTCATAAAAAACGTCATAGTATAGTATGGCGTTTTTTTCGGACAAAAAAATCGAAAATTTTTTTTGACCTCCAAAAGTCATAAAAAACGTCATAGTATAGTAAGGCGTCAAAATCGGTGAAAAAAAGTCAAAAAATTTTTTGACCTCCAAAAGTCATAAAAAACGTCATAGTATAGTAAGGCGTTTTTTTCGGTCAAAAAAAGTCAAAAATTTTTTTGACCTCCAAAAGTCATAAAAAACGTCATAGTATAGTAAGGCGTTTTTTTCGGCCAAAAAAATCGAAAATTTTTTTTGACCTCCAAAAGTCATAAAAAACGTCATAGTATAGTAAGGCGTCAAAATCGGCCAAAAAAAGTCAAAATTTTTTTTTGACCTCCAAAAGTCATAAAAAACGTCATAGTATAGTAAGGCGTTTTTTTCGGTCAAAAAAAGTCAAAAATTTTTTTGACCTCCAAAAGTCATAAAAAACGTCATAGTATAGTATGGCGTTTTTTTCGGCCAAAAAAATCGAACATTTTTTTTGACCTCCAAAAGTCATAAAAAACGTCATAGTATAGTATGGCGTTTTTTTCGGCCAAAAAAAACGAAAATTTTTTTTGACCTCCAAAAGTCATAAAAAACGTCATAGTATAGTAAGGCGTCAAAATCGGACAAAAAAAGTCAAAATTTTTTTTGACCTCCAAAAGTCATAAAAAACGTCATAGTATAGTAAGGCGTCAAAATCGGCCAAAAAAAGTCAAATTTTTTTTTGACCTCCAAAAGTCATAAAAAACGTCATAGTATAGTAAGGCGTCAAAATGGGACAAAAAAAGTCAAATTTTTTTTTGACCTCCAAAAGTCATAAAAAACGTCATAGTATAGTAAGGCGTTTTTTTCGGTCAAAAAAAGTCAAAAATGTTTTTGACCTGCAAAAGTCATAAAAAACGTCATAGTATAGTATGTCGTTTTTTTCGGCCAAAAAAAGTCAAATTTTTTTTTGACCTCCAAAAGTCATAAAAAACGTCATAGTATAGTAAGGCGTTTTTTTCGGTCAAAAAAAGTCAAAAATTTTGTTGACCTCCAAAAGTCATAAAAAACGTCATAGTATAGTAAGGCGTCAAAATCGGTGAAAAAAAGTCAAAAAATTTTTTGACCTCCAAAAGTCATAAAAAACGTCATAGTATAGTAAGGCGTCAAAATCGGTGAAAAAAATCGAAAATTTTTTTTGACCTCCAAAAGTCATAAAAAACGTCATAGTATAGTATGGCGTTTTTTTCGGACAAAAAAATCGAAAAATTTTTTTGACCTCCAAAAGTCATAAAAAACGTCATAGTATAGTAAGGCGTCAAAATCGGTGAAAAAAAGTCAAAAAATTTTTTGACCTCCAAAAGTCATAAAAAACGTCATAGTATAGTATGGCGATTTCTTCGGCCAAAAAAATCAAAAAATTTTTTTGACCTCCAAAAGTCATAAAAAACGTCATAGTATAGTATGGCTTTTTCTTCGGCCAAAAAAATCAAAAAATTTTTTTGACCTCCAAAAGTCATAAAAAACGTCATAGTATAGTAAGGCGTCAAAATCGGTGAAAAAAAGTCAAAATTTTTTTTGACCTCCAAAAGTCATAAAAAACGTCATAGTATAGTAAGGCGTCAAAATCGGCCAAAAAAAGTCAAATTTTTTTTTGACCTCCAAAAGTCATAAAAAACGTCATAGTATAGTAAGGCGTTTTTTTCGGGCAAAAAAAGTCAAAATTTTTTTCGACCTCCAAAAGTCATAAAAAACGTCATAGTATAGTATGTCGTTTTTTTCGGTCGAAAAAAGTCAAAACATTTTTCGACCTCCAAAAGTCATAAAAAGTCATAAAAAACGTCATAGTATAGTAAGGCGTCAAAATCGGTGAAAAAAAGTCAAAATTTTTTTTGACCTCCAAAAGTCATAAAAAACGTCATAGTATAGTAAGGCGTCAAAATCGGCCAAAAAAAGTCAAATTTTTTTTTGACCTCCAAAAGTCATAAAAAACGTCATAGTATAGTAAGGCGTTTTTTTCGGGCAAAAAAAGTCAAAATTTTTTTCGACCTCCAAAAGTCATAAAAAACGTCATAGTATAGTATGTCGTTTTTTTCGGTCGAAAAAAGTCAAAACATTTTTCGACCTCCAAAAGTCATAAAAAGTCATAAAAAACGTCATAGTATAGTATGTCGTTTTTTTCGGGCAAAAAAAGTCAAAATTTTATTCGACCTCCAAAAGTCATAAAAAACGTCATAGTATAGTATGTCATTTTTTTCGGGCAAAAAAAGTCAAAATTTTTTTCGACCTCCAAAAGTCATAAAAAACGTCATAGTATAGTATGTCATTTTTTTCGGGCAAAAAAAGTCAAAATTTTTTTCGACCTCAAAATGTCATAAAAAGTCATAAAAAACGTCATAGTATAGTATGTCGTTTTTTTCGGTCGAAAAAAGTCAAAATTTTATTCGACCTCCAAAAGTCATAAAAAGTCATAAAAAACGTCATAGTATAGTATGTCGTTTTTTTCGGGCAAAAAAAGTCAAAATTTTTTTCGACCTCCAAAAGTCATAAAAAACGTCATGGTATAGTATGTCGTTTTTTTCGGTCGAAAAAAGTCAAAAAATTTTTCGACCTCCAAAAGTTATAAAAAACGTCATAGTATAGTAAGGCTTCAGAATCGGACAAAAAAAGTCAAAATTTTTTTTTGACCTCCAAAAGTCATAAAAAACGTCATAGTATAGTAAGGCGTTTTTTTCGGTCAAAAAAAGTCAAAAATTTTTTTGACCTCCAAAAGTCATAAAAAACGTCATAGTATAGTAAGGCGTTTTTTTCGGCCAAAAAAATCGAAAAATTTTTTTGACCTCCAAAAGTCATAAAAAACGTCATAGTATAGTATGGCGTTTTTTTCGGCCAAAAAAATCGAAAAATTTTTTTGACCTCCAAAAGTCATAAAAAACGTCATAGTATAGTAAGGCGTCAAAATCGGTGAAAAAAAGTCAAAAAATTTTTTGACCTCCAAAAGTCATAAAAAACATCATAGTATAGTATGGCTTTTTCTTCGGCCAAAAAAATCAAAAAATTTTTTTGACCTCCAAAAGTCATAAAAAACGTCATAGTATAGTAAGGCGTCAAAATCGGCCAAAAAAAGTCAAATTTTTTTTTGACCTCCAAAAGTCATAAAAAACGTCATAGTATAGTAAGGCGTCAAAATCGGACAAAAAAAGTCAAAAATTTTTTTGACCTCCAAAAGTCATAAAAAACGTCATAGTATAGTAAGGCGTCAAAATCGGTGAAAAAAAGTCAAAATTTTTTTGGACCTCCAAAAGTCATAAAAAACGTCATAGTATAGTATGGCGTTTTTTTCGGACAAAAAAAGTCAAAATTTTTTTTGACCTCCAAAAGTCATAAAAAACGTCATAGTATAGTATGGCGTTTTTTTCGGACAAAAAAATCGAAAATTTTTTTTGACCTCCAAAAGTCATAAAAAACGTCATAGTATAGTAAGGCGTCAAAATCGGTGAAAAAAAGTCAAAAAAATTTTTGACCTCCAAAAGTCATAAAAAACGTCATAGTATAGTATGGCGATTTCTTCGGCCAAAAAAATCAAAAAAAATTTTTGACCTCCAAAAGTCATAAAAAACGTCATAGTATAGTATGGCTTTTTCTTCGGCCAAAAAAATCAAAAAAATTTTTTGACCTCCAAAAGTCATAAAAAACGTCATAGTATAGTAAGGCGTCAAAATCGGTGAAAAAAAGTCAAAATTTTTTTGGACCTCCAAAAGTCATAAAAAAAGGTCATAGTATAGTAAGGCGTTTTTTTCGGACAAAAAAAGTCAAAATTTTTTTTGACCTCCAAAAGTCATAAAAAACGTCATAGTATAGTATGGCGTTTTTTTCGGACAAAAAAATAAAAATTTTTTTTGACCTCCAAAAGTCATAAAAAACGTCATAGTATAGTAAGGCGTCAAAATCGGACAAAAAAAGTCAAAATTTTTTTTTGACCTCCAAAAGTCTTAAAAAACGTTATAGTATAGTAAGGCGTTTTTTTCGGCCAAAAAAATCGAAAATTTTTTTTGACCTCCAAAAGTCATAAAAAACGTCATAGTATAGTAAGGCGTCAAAATCGGACAAAAAAAGTCAAAAATTTTTTTGACCTCCAAAAGTCATAAAAAACGTCATAGTATAGTAAGGCGTTTTTTTCGGACAAAAAAAGTCAAAATTTTTTTTGACCTCCAAAAGTCATAAAAAACGTCATAGTATAGTAAGGCGTCAAAATCGGCCAAAAAAAGTCAAAATTTTTTTTGACCTCCAAAAGTCATAAAAAACGTCATAGTATAGTAAGGCGTTTTTTTCGGTCAAAAAAAGTCAAAAATTTTTTTGACCTCCAAAAGTCATAAAAAAACGTCATAGTATAGTATGGCGTTTTTTTCGGCCAAAAAAATCGAAAATTTTTTTTGACCTCCAAAAGTCATAAAAAACGTCATAGTATAGTAAGGCGTCAAAATCGGTGAAAAAAAGTCAAAATTTTTTTGGACCTCCAAAAGTCATAAAAAAAGGTCATAGTATAGTAAGGCGTTTTTTTCGGACAAAAAAAGTCAAAATTTTTTTTGACCTCCAAAAGTCATAAAAAACGTCATAGTATAGTATGGCGTTTTTTTCGGCCAAAAAAATCAAAAAAAATTTTTGACCTCCAAAAGTCATAAAAAACATCATAGTATAGTAAGGCGTCAAAATCTGACCAAAAAAGTCAAAAAATTTTTTGACCTCCAAAAGTCATAAAAAACGTCATAGTATAGTAAGGCGTCAAAATTGGACAAAAAAAGTCAAAAATTTTTTTGACCTCCAAAAGTCATAAAAAACGTCATAGTATAGTAAGGCGTTTTTTTCGGACAAAAAGAGTAAAAAAATTTTTTGAACTCCAAAAGTCATAAAATACGTCATAGTATAGTAAGGCGTTTTTTTCGGTCAAAAAAAGTCAAAAATTTTTTTGACCTCCAAAAGTCATAAAAAACGTCATAGTATAGTAAGGCGTCAAAATCGGTGAAAAAAAGTCAAAATTTTTTTGGACCTCCAAAAGTCATAAAAAACGTCATAGTATAGTAAGGCGTTTTTTTCGGTCAAAAAAAGTCAAAAATTTTTTTGACCTCCAAAAGTCATAAAAAACGTCATAGTATAGTAAGGCGTCAAAATCGGTGAAAAAAAAGTCAAAAATTTTTTTGACCTCAAAAAGTCATAAAAAACGTCATAGTATAGTAAGGCGTCAAAATCGGAAAAAAAAAGTCAAAAAATTTTTTGACCTCAAAATGTCATAAAAAACGTCATAGTATAGTAAGGCTTCAAAATCGGACAAAAAAAGTCAAATTTTTTTTTGACCTCAAAATGTCATAAAAAACGTCATAGTATAGTAAGGCGTCAAAATCTTACAAAAAAAGTCAAAATTTTTTTTGACCTCCAAAAGTCATAAAAAACGTAATAGTATAGTAAGGCGTCAAAATCGGGAAAAAAAAGTCAAAAAATTTTTTGACCTCAAAATGTCATAAAAAACGTCATAGTATAGTAAGGCGTCAAAATCAGCCAAAAAAAGGTCTTTTTTTTGTATGACCTCAAAATGTCATTAAAAACGTCATAGTATAGTAAGGCGTCAAAATCAGCCAAAAAAAGGTCTTTTTTTTGTATGACCTCAAAATGTCATTAAAAACGTCATAGTATAGTAAGGCGTCAAAATCAACAGTCTTACTTTAATAAAATGTACCTAATCAGGACCATTAGCACCTTCGTGAGCTTTCCACATACGTCATGGTCCATTTCCGTCCATTTTTGTGTATGATGTCATAACAACTTGACATAATTGTGGAATCAACTTTCCTGGTATGGGTATAGGTAGTTCACCTTTTCCATAAGCAAAAGACAAGTGGCCATACCCAACACACTGAACACGCCCCACAATCAAAACACACTGCAATATGATTGAGTGGTATTTTTTATAATAATAACAATAATATGATTAAGTGATACTATTACGTGTTCAACATCGTAATATTGTATTGGTTCACGACATTAAAAAAAAATCAGAAGCGATGGCTAATGTCAGAGAGTAGCCTAGTGTTAAATTATGCAGTTGTGACAGAGCATCATAGTATATTTGGTTTCTTTCTGATTTGTTAGACTGTGAAAATGACTGCAGTAACAGTGTGTAGCAAAGAGCTTCATAGGCAAACCGCGGTTGTTTATATCGTTCTTCCTATAACAATGACCTCGCATGTGATTGGAGGAGCCCGACGAGCCCTCTAGTCCTCGTCCAATCACCTGCAAGGTCATGGGCAAGTACTTGCATTTTCTGTATATTCCTGTATTCAGACCTTTTTCTGCGTTTGCTGTTTCTTGTTCTACAATAACAATGATGGCTTCAACTCCCCTTCAGCTCCTCTGCATGGACGCGACCAACCCCTGTCAGCCAGTCCGCAGACTGGTGAGAAGACACCGCTGAATGCTATCAGTGGGCTGTCTCGTCAGCTAACTCTGTTTGCTGCCGATGTTAAAGAGCAGTTCACTGTAGTAAACTCCAGTAAACACTTCAGATTGCTGTCCATAGAGGATAGGTTGGCTGCTTTGGAGTTGAAAAACTGTGTGGCAGAGACTAACTCAAACAAGGGAAGACGGGGGGCACAGTCCCAAGATCGCAGTAAGAATATGTTCGGTGACTGCTACCTAAACTAAAAGTAGTTAATAGTAAGCCTTTTTTTTAAGTAGCCTAGCCCAAGCTAAAAGTAGCCTAGTAGCTTTGTAAAAGAACAAGTGAGCAGAACCAGTGTAAGTTGCTTTATAAACGTGTGTTGTTTTGATCTTGTAATTTACAGGTAGCAGTACGCCGTCTTCACAACTCGGAGAAAAAATTGTAGGCGCTGCGAACCAGAGCAAGGGTAAGATTTTAAAGAATAAGCTTTCATTCTGCTGTATAAGGAAATAGGCCTACGTCAATAGATTCCGACCATGACAGTACATTTTTTAAGTAACTTTTACTGTTTTCTCCTTCCTTGTTTAATTTTGCTGTAACTTGTGTGTTTACATTTCTGCTAAAAAAAAAAAAAAAAAAAAAGATGTTCCATTTTGTACATAGTTGTGTGTTGCGCTTGTGCTAATAAAGCTCTTTGTTTGAATGAATAAATGCTCCGGGCAGATTTTCCTTTCCTCAATAAATTCATTCATGTCCTTGATGGTAATAATAGTATAGTCCATACGATAACAATGACATGAACATACAACATAATACATCTTCTACTGCTGGGGACACTGTTAGCCTGGAGCGAGCTCGTCTGACACCTGAAAAAGCAGACATGCTGATTTTTCTAAAGAAGAACTGCTGAGTGATATAATGGTGCTGCAGTAAACCTAACGTACTGACTTAAAACTTTTATTTTGCACTGGTTCATTTTGTTGGTTACATTTGTTCCGTTGTACTTTTTTCACTTTTTACTTTGTCACTGCAGAGACGTATGGATGCAGCCCTCCAAGCTCATGGGACTCATCCACGACATTATTTTTTTTCCAAGGCACCACGACTTTATGTTCTGTTGTTGCTGTAGCATGTTTGTGTATTCAAAATAAAGTATAATTTCTACTGTACATTATTTTTAAGATAGATAAGCTTTATTTGTCACATGCACAATTATACATAGTACAATGTACAGTGAAATGTGTGTGCGACAAAACGTTTGTCCAAGCAAAATCTGACCTTTCTGTCCTAATTAAATGATAAAACTCAATGAATGATACAAAACTTTATTTTGGTATAATAAGCATAATCTAGAGGGCTTTGCCTTTCATATAAGCCGTTTCTGAATCCAATTGATCAACTACAAGTCATTATTTGTTGTTTCTACAACTTGGATAAGCGACTTGACTTTTGTGGATTACACAGTGGAGTGTAGCCGTTTGAGAAGTTTCTATGAATTCATAAGGAGAAACAAGTGCACCTCTCCTGCACTGAACTTCAGCTGGGTGCTCTGCCTTAACAAACAACGTCTGCATTTCCCAGAGCTGGAGCCAAGAAAAAGGCGACGCACCAGGTCAAAAAACAGCTAAATAATGACTCAGAGTCAGAGCTTACTGTTTTTGACCTCTGGAGAGCTGCCTTTTCACCCGACTGTGTTTGGAAAATCCAAAAGTTTCTGTGGATGTCTGGATATTGTTTTCACCTAAAAAATATAACACCATTTGAATCAGCAGTGGAAAACTCTTTACAGACACAATTTAAGTCTCCACCAAGTTTGCTACTGAGAAGATAGATTTTAGGTGGAGAATCACCTCAAGTAAGCATTTCTAAAACAAAGCTTTTATAAATCCAACACACGCAAAGCTGTAAATCTAATGCATCTCCACAGTGCTGCACTGACACCGGACTCGCTCACTTAAAATGGTTGGTCTTAAGGTGGGAAACATTCAATAGAATAAATATGGCTGTGCAGCTATAATGATTAATAAATACAGCTAAAATGCTTAGCGTGCCCAGCAGATCAGCTACTCAATATTCTCAACACAAACACAAATACACAAATTAAATGCTAACCATCATTACAATACAGTACATTAACTTACTTGGTTGCATTTGCAGCCGTGTGATTCTGCTCTGTAATGGTTTAACTTTGTACCTTCAGCTCTGGGTCGTATTAGCACCGTTATATTTTTTTTATTTTTTTTTTTAGACTTCAGGAGCAGGGAATACACTGACCACAGTCTCATTCAGAAGTCTCCTGTTGCCTTGAAGCTTTGTGGGACAAAATAAATAGTCCAGAAACTTGTACTGTACAGCAGCACCTCAGTTAAACAGACCACACCCAGGCCTGCGTGTCCAACATGAGACTGAAGGACGGTACAGGACACACAAACACTGGGCAACCTCGAGTCTACTCAAGACCAGCAGCAAAAATCCATCAAATCCTGAACACAAAAGTCCAAAATTTATCCAAGTTTCAGAATGGGAATCTAAGTGCTAAACATGAGATTTGCAGGGTAAAATCATGAGCACATGGAATCAGACTGTAGGTTAAAAATAATGAGCAGCACACTGTGAACAGTTGTCCAGTGATTCCTTTCAACAGATACCTGTAGACTATGTGCAGGGACGTCTGTCAGAAACTACTGTTCGATTTTCTACACAAATGTCTGTACATTTACTGTGCTGGGTGAACAAAGTGATTCTGTTTCTAAAGTCTTTTTGTTTTTTAATGGCACTTACTGCAGCACGTCCTGCTTCATCTCCAACACTGAGCAGCAAACTGGCAAAACCCCTCAGAAAATCAACGGCCCTAACCTCTTGGATTTCACACCTGAAAAGTTGAGACAAGACACTCTGGATTTCAGACCTAAAGTCAGACTGAGTTGAGGACAATGAAGCACAGATAAATTATAAAGTATAGCCATGTTTCCAGAAAGTACTGTGAGCGTATATATTTGAGGAAAAAGCAGATGCTGTATTTGCTGCCGGGATAAAAGAGTTTCTCTAAAGTTTCTCAAAAGCATCTTTTTCCAATCTTTATTTGGAGCAGCTGATGCTACATTTGGCACAGATCAGCAGCCAAAGTGAAACGATCCAGCCAGAACACGCCTCATATGCTTTTGAGAAACATGGCCCCGCTTAATAATACATTCATTTTAGTACAAACATAAACAGTAACTAACAATACCTTCTGGAGCCTCGGATTTACATTCATTCTGTCAAACACTGTACAGTTCAAACACCGCATCCAACAAACTCAAAGACATACAGAGATTAGATGGACAAGTTTTGGTCTAATGCACCTGATATCTGGACAGCTGAAAATGAAAAAGTATAACTGGTACAGAAGGTATTCAGAGTCCATGTTATCATGGTCCAGATGTCTCCTGCTCTGAGCTTTCACTCTGTCAGAGCTTCTCCTCACTCCACCGCTCATCCTCTGTCAAACATTTGATTTTGATCAACTGCAAACGGAAAGACTGAAAGCGACGCGTGTCACAGCCGTAAACATTCACTGTTTTCTTCTTTCTTTTGTGAGGTTTAATTTCTTCGATGTCTTGCGTTGTTGAGCTCAGCTGGTGGCGTTGAATGACCACAGATGAAAATGTTCTCAAGCATGTCTGCCTCTGGGACAGGGTCTGACTGTCCTCACTGCCCAGGCATTTTAATGGCATCTATGAGATTATAGTATTAAAACGGACACTGGTGCTCCCGGGCTCGTGCCCAGAATCTCTCTCCTCCGTCACTGATGGCAGATCAGCGAATGGCGTTTGGTTCAGAAAGTTCAGTTCGGCCCGCGGGCTGAGAGAGGGCGACAGAGGAAGTGGAGAAAGATGAGAGAGTTGCTGTCTCCTGTTCCTTTTTTTCTGTTCTGTTCTTGGTCCCAATGTTTTTTGTTTTTTTTAACACCCCCCCTTTTCCTTTATCGTTTCTTTAAAGGCCTCAAAAACTCATCTTCTCAATAAACTGTGAGCGATGAGGTTCCACATAAACACATTAGAGCAGATTTTGTTATTTGACATGGTATTTCTGGTTTTCTGAGTTTTCTTTATGTGGTACATTTTAGCAAAATTTGAATTAAAACCAAACCATGTGTTTTTTTCTGTTAACTTTTATAAATAAATAAATTAATAATAAATCTGATTGTTACTTATTTAGTAATGAATGTTTAATTTTATTGACAAATGCTTCTGATTTAAAACCCAGTATTCAGGGGCTGTAACCCTCACTGTCTCTAAACAAATATTTTTTTCTACATCTCTCACTATCTGTACTTTTCTTTCTTGCTTCTCTCTCTGTTTTCTTCTGTCTCCCCGTGTCTCTCTCCTCCAGTCACTCCTCTGTGATGGTGGGCAGGTGTGGGGTGCTGGGCGAACTGGGCGTGCTCCGTAGATCAGGTCGGACACTGACGCTGGAGACGGACCACACATCACTCAGCTCTACAAAGGGAGACAAAGGTCAAACACACTGTGGTTAATACAGAGGCCATACTGGAGGAGATTAGGCTTAATGTAACGATGCATGAGAAACATAAATGAGGGTTGGGGTGAATGTAAGACAGCCAAGCATCTATAAATACAAAGATGAGATGAAAAAAAGAAGTGGCATGTAAACTGCTGTTTGGTTAATGATGCCAGGACACACACACTGTAGTAAGGAGTTATTTCCATATACTGTCGTTCTCTTCTAGTTTCACTACAAGTTTTCCGGTTTCACAGAACTTAACGTGGGCTTCACAGAGGGTTCATGCCAGATTTCTGAAGGAAACATAGAAGCTCGTACAGTTCAAACAGGGTTCAGGGTTCATACAAGGCTCCTGAGGTACTGACATGCAGGGTTGACATGCAGGGCTGACATGCAGGGCTGAACACCAAGGGGAGGGAGATGAGGGCTCCAGCAGGAGGGTCAGAGTGGAGGGGGCTCCAGCGAACACAGATGACCTCTGAGGAGTCTGACACACACGCACACACACCACACAGACACACATAACACACACAGCAGCAAATCACTGCATGCAAAAGCAGCAATCATAAAATAATGTCTTGTCTCTGCTGGTCGGGCCACAGCTTGAGTCGAGTCACATTTAAATGAAGACTCTGACATTTTGTGAAATATGACAGTTTCCAAAGATCAGTATCAGTTACATCTCTGTGTGTTCAGTGCAGAGGATTAGGATTAGCTCTGGGACGTGTTTGCATTAAGCCATTTTCGCTAGCAGCGTTTCCAAAGCACCATCCTCAAATTTCCAGGTTTGCACACTCGAGCATCTCTGGATACAAGTGATGATTCTCACATGCATCTCAGAGTATTCCTATAACAAACCGACCAAAACACACACTGCAAGTCCCCATATGTAAAATTTACAGCTGCTGATTCTAGAAAAAACGTTTCACCTTATCATGAAAAAAGAGAAAATATCTGAACGTGATATTTGTTTTTGTTGCCTAATTAGAGTCAACAGCTTATTCTCTAATAGTTTATATGCTTTTGAGGAGATATCCTGATCTCTGGCTAACTCCCCAGCTAACATCAGCCCGGGTGGAGACAAGGCATTAGATACTGTTGTTTTACGTTTGTCCACAATGACACAGGACGGACACACACGAGAAGAAAAATATCCTCATACCTGTCCTGAACTTGCTGTACGGTCCATTCTCGTGAGTCTGATGGCTGCCGGACCAGAAGGGTAGACCTCTCTCTCTCCACCTGTGACACACACACACACACACACACACACGAACGAGATATATCAGAGGAGCAGAGAATAACCAGGTGTGTTCATGTGTTTCTGTGCTGACTAAAGGCAGCCATGTGTACCACTGCAACTGCTTTGATGTGTACACTGAACATGCACGAGGACGTGTGTGTGTGTGTGTGTGTGTGTGTGTGTGTGTGTGTGTGTGTGTGTGTGTGCATCCAGGTGAGTGTTGACTAAAAGCCCAGATATAAAAGGCAGAAAAGAGGGACTGATGATGAAAGAGATACGGTGGAAAAAACAAAACAAAAAGTAAAAATGAAACCACAGAGCAGGCCATGAAAAAATAGCCAGCTGTGGTGAAGGGCGTCATGTGGCGGACAGGAAGGGATTAATCTTACTGACAGGGCCCAGGTTCTGCTCAGAGAGAGAGCTCAGTAGTTTGTACAACGAGTCTTCTGAGTGTGACGGGAGGCAACAACATTTAGTTTCTCTGAACGGTCACAGTTGAAGGCCGGAGTAAGCGAACATCACAGGAGAGAGGAGGAGCGATAATCAGTTAAATACATGGATAACATTTTGAGAAGGTCTCTCCTGGAAAGCATTCATTGTGTTGTAGTATCACCCGGGACACTGTGCTTGGCCCTTACTACATAAATGAGCCTGAAAAACACACCAGCCCTCATGTCCCAGACAGAGTTGTGTTTTCTCTCTCTGTAGTCATATTTCACTCACACACGTTTCCAATCCTAACATTAATCAAAAGCACATTTACGGGCTGCCATCTCAAATTACATATTAATAATAAAACCTCATCAGCAGCCAGGACAGCTCTGCCCAATTAGAGGGGGAAGGTAATTATGAGAGCAGCAACTGTGTGTGTGTGTGTGTCTACGCACCAGTGGAATATGAAAATGGTGATGATGAGGAAGGCAGACACTGCATCAGTCAGAATCCACATCAGACTGTATTCCTCTGGAGTCTGGAGACAGAGAGAAAAAGTGTTGATTAAATTTGCTGAAACAAAAGCTGCTCACATCTGTTGAGACAGAGACAGATGAGTGTGGACTGCAGATCCTGATTCGTCTTTAGACTGTTTCTCTCCCGTGGACCTTGCTGAGGTGACTTCAATAGTTACTAAATCTAAACCATCAACACGTCTTTTGGATCCTATCCCAACCACACTTCTCAAAGATGTGATTGATTGGCACTTTATCTGATATTAAAAGATTAAAAAGCCTTCTCTTGACCCTGGCACTTTAGCTTTAACTACAGAACTATATCCAATCTCCCTTTAACTTCTAAAATTCTGGAAAATCCAATAACTGCAATCAGATAGGACAGCTGACTTAAAGGAAAACAAACAGAATGGACATCCAGCTACATGCAGCCAAACTAAACTAGCCTTTAAGAAACATGATGTGAACTGTTTTTCAGAGGCAGGGAAAATTCAGCCTGATAACAGAGCTGAATCTGCTCACCATGAGGAAGAGCGGCTTCTTAATGTTGGACAGGACGTGGATGGAGTTGGTGGTTACGGACTGAGCTCCGGCACACCAGGCCAGGGTGTACAGCCACGGCTGGCTGATCACATACAGGTTAGTACTGATGTTCACTGACTGGTATTTACTGTGGAGAGAGGAAGAGGAGGAGGAAGAGAGAGGTGTAATCTATCACAACAGCAGTGTTAAATTCTTCTCAGAGAGCGAGGAAGATCAGAGTGGACAGGAAATGATTCTCTGGCAGATTATACAACCTGAAGTTGTATAATCCAGGAGTTGTATAATCTCGTTATTATTTCTTGTTGTGTCATCACAGAGGGTCAGTTCAAAATAGTTTTTTCAAATGTTCTGATTTCTTCTCATGAAACATTACCAACACCAGCTTCATGTTTTATCTGCACTGTGGTAACCTCTGACTGCAAAGACTGAGCAGCAGTGTGCTAACAGCATTTTACATAACAGCCTTTTTAAGAGACAGAGACCAAACCTTTCTCCCCTTTAAACTATAAAAGATTCACCATGTAAAGTTTGACCACATACTTGCTGAACTCCACGCTCTGATCATGATAATCACACATGCAAAGTGCTTATGATGTTACTCATAGTGACACATGGTGCCATCAAAGCTGATATCCCCGTGTTCTGACGAGATATTACAGTGAATGTGAATCAACATCAACAAGTGAAAACTATTTCAGTGGAGAGTTGTGTAAAAACTGTGTGTGTCACTCATCCATTATTCTCGCCTCTTTCTTTCCAGATTGTTCTCCCACAGTTTCTGTTTATGAACAAGTACCTCCCACTCATTTGTCCTGCACTACTTATCACCCTCCCTTAGCCTTTTCCCTTCGAAACCACCTCCTCTTTTTTAAACTCCCATCTTCAACCTGTCTCCACTGCTTCTCCTCACTTCTTTCTCTCTTCCTGTTCTTCCCTCTCTTAGTCTTTTTTCCCCTCACACCCTTTAACAGTGCAGTACGAAGCATGCTTTTTATGTGGTAGTCTGCAGACACTAGGACACAAGGTACACTGTGTCTTCTTGCAGTAGGAAAACATGATGTGCAGGGACATAAAATTTGGATGAGAATAATTTCAAACCAGTTTGGGTATTTTTACTTTAAAATCAGTACAAATGGATGATCGTTAAAAGTTAAATGAGTTGACAAATTGTGAATTAATCATTGTTACATGGCTGCAGCAATCGCATGTTTGTATCATGACATTTATTACCTCATTAATAAATGACTGTGTGTGTGTGTGTACCTGATCTGTTGCTGAGACATGGTGCTGTAGTGCAGGTTCAGTCTGGTGATGTGTCCGTCTGTCAGTTCCTGAATAGAAGCTTTTTCTCCAGAGGTCTGCTGCAGCTCTGGGTCCACAGCCTGCACCACCTCCCTGTCCTCAGGCGGTAGCCACAGCACCTGAACACACACACATAAACATGTGTAATGAAAACACACACACCTTCAGAAATGCACAAAATCAGTAGTAACCACTCTGCTCATGATTTGATCATTTCACTCAAAGAAAACTGGGTCACAGTTTGTTCCATTGGTCACGCAGCCGCTAACCTTCTTCACTGTTACCTGTGAGGAGTTGATGTGGGCCTGCACCACCTGCAGAGTGGTGTTGATGTATGATTGACTGTAGGGATGTCCATATGGTGGCCTACGCAGATCAAACAGCACTAGCCTGCCGCTGCGGGCTGCCACCTCCAGAAACTGGGCCAACGAGGGAACAGATTGGTTCTGGGCCTGCAAGCGGTCCACCTCAGACAGGGACGACGCTGTACCAAATGGATCCCTCTGTACCACAGTGATGGTCAAAAACAAGATGCTTAGTCACGTTGAGAATTTATAGAAAAGCTAAATTTAGCTGTGTTTACTGTGATTATTAAAAAACAACAGAAAATTATATTTAAAAATTCATGTATTAAAAAAGTGTAAAATGAGGTCAATGTCTTTTTTACTCAGAGGGACCTCATTTGTCTCTTCACAACCTGTGTGTGTGTGTGTGTGTGTGTGTGTGTGTGTGTGTGTGTGTGTTTGTGGGGGGGGGGGGGGGGGGGGGGGGTGTTATTAGTCTCACCGATAAGAACCAGTCGCCAGCGTTAAGCTGCTGCAGCTCGGCCCAGGTGAACATGGAGGCATCGAGGTGTGTGCGATTTGGGAAAACCTCAGCAACGTTAGTAGTTCTCCTCAGAGTGGAGTCATGCATCAGGAAGGGAACACCATCATAACTACAGACAGAGATGGAAATGTTAAAAGAGCGACAAAGTGAGGAATCAAGATGTAGGGAAAACGCTCCAAAGCACCTGCTTCATAAGACCATCTGTCTTATTCATGAACAGACACACAAGATGGATCTATTGCTAAACAAGCAATCTCAGACCCACACACACACACACACAGGAACTACCAAACTCACTCACTGGGGTCACCGGTATCTTGGGATTAAGCTAACCTGCTAACACTGATTCATGCCATTCTGCTAATCCCTCTGTTTTCAGATTGCTAACCAACCAGCCATGGGTTAATGGGGTGAACGGCTAACAGGATTAGCATGGCAGTAATCACCTTAGAGCTGAGGTTAGCACACTAGCATCTGATCTGTGTCATTAGCACCAGGGCACGGACTCAGCATCAGTTCACTGCCAAATGTTCCTCTGATAATTTCAGCAGCATGAAAACATGTTGAGAACTCGTGGCTTATTAAACACTGATAATAATTTGATCATTTCACTCAAAGAAAACTGGGTCACAACTGAAACAACTGTGAATGTACATTTTAACAATGTGCTCCATTAGTCAGACAGTCGCTAATCAAGAGTCATTCACTGCCAAAGGCCAATCACAGTGACTTAAACTCCTGTAATCTGAGTTTTGCTCAGCAGAACACTGCTTCCCTTAATGTTTGCAGATGTGTTTAGTATTTGCTTTGCTGTGTTTTTCTTTCAAGCTTCCACAAGGTGCAGGGTCCTACAGACACACACACACACACACACACACACACACACAGGTGAGGACAGTTAATACCTGATGGCGACGTCAGTCTCCAGTCCTTCTCCTCCTGCTTCCACTGCTTTCTCAAATGACATCACAGTATTTTCTGGAGCGAGCTACAAACACACACACAATGAGACAGAAACATTCCCAGACTGATGAATAATAATGCACAAAGGTACACACTGTCCATATCTCCAGGTCTCACCACTGCAGCTGAAATTCCATCATAACCAACAGAAAAGAGGTTTACACAGACAGTGAGGCAGGTCCAGCTGTCACGGTTCGGTCCAGTCTTACCAGTGGAGCTCCTCGGTGTCCGATAAGTGCCGGGGCCGGTCCCAACGTTCCTGCTTCTTTAATGCAGGGCGAGTACATTCCCAGAGGGACCAGGTAGAGAGAGAACAGCACGGACAGGTAAAGACCCAGGATAGCCACCTGACGCACTGAAGAACACACAACAACACAAAGATGCTGGTGTTAGAGTACACTGACTGAAAAACTTATTTATATATTCATATATTTGCTTCTCCTCCTGACTGTAAATGAACGACAGTGTGTTGTTGTGCTAATGCTCTTTAGTCAGCACACTGTATAGTTATATTACGTATTTCATCTCAGTATAGTAATGAAAGGGAACAGGAGCTATATTACATCATGTGCCTTGGCAAATCTCTCTCTCCTTTATCTCCTGCCAGGAGAGACCCTCTACGTGACTCAGCATCACTCTACCCGCTGAATCACCATGGCAACCAATGACAGTACCCATGGAGACCAGAGAGGGAAGAGAGATGCAGCAAGACACAGAGGTCGAAGCCATTAGGAAGAGTGATCAAAAGACGAGTAAAAAGAAACAGACCGCAGCAAACAGGGCCGAGCACGAGAGAAAAGAGGTCGGAGTGACCGAGAGGACAAAAATGAGTGAATGAAAGAAGTGAAAGTATCAGAGAGACAAAGGAAGAGTGCAACACTGAGTAGGAAAATGAGACATTGATTTTCTGTTAAGAGGAAGTGGAAAGGGAGAAAGAAGGATGCAGGGAGGTCTACAGCCTTATAATCCATGCCAGACAAGTGCATCATGCTGCTGAGGAGGATGTTTGATTTCAGAATAGCTGCATTCCTGCCGGGAGGAGCCACTCCATACTACTACAACTGAAGCTTTTAGAGAGTAAACCCCTCACTGTCTGCCTGAAATCAGACAATAAGTCATTTCAACAAGGTCCTTCGGCCCTCCTATTCTTCCCAAACGTCAAGTATTTTGATGTACAGCTGACTGAGCCACGTTTTAAGTGTTAGACTGACCTTAGCTAAACTGTCTGAGTGCTTTTCTCATGTCCCACCTGGTATTTCTTCAAACTGCATATGCTAATACAGATAAGCAGATTCAGAGCTCGCTTACCTTTCTTGCTCATGCGGAAGAAGTGTAACGCTATTGGCCAGGAGAGAATCGCCATCAGTGAGACTGCAGCCACATGGAGGAAAGGTGCTGTCACCTTAGGATAAAAACAGGAAGAGAATGACAGAGAAAGACAGATTACAGTCTGCATAAACACAATATAAATAATCATAGCATTCACTGTCATTATCACAATGTTTTGCAAATCATTTAAAAAAAAAAACTCCTGTAACTCTCTCCTGTGATTGGCTGGTCAGGGCTGGCTAACCTGCAGAGACAGGAGAAGAGTCTTCCATTCTTTGCTCCAGAGGTCGGACAGGATGGCAGTGGCTGTGACAGAGAATGCCAACGTCACAATGATGCCGGTCTGACACAGAGGGGGAAGAGAAAATGCAATTTATAACAATTTATAACAAAGGGGAGCTAAAAACTACATATGCCAGTCAGTGTCTTTTTAGTCTCTGTGTGTGTGTGTGTATACGTACCTTGTGGCTCCAGTGAAGGTAAAGCCTCTGACCCTCTGACAGCAGACAGACCGCCAGCACCTGAACAAGGTTTAGATATTCATTACAAACAGAAGGCATTTGCTTCTTTTTAAACTTTTAATTTATCAATTAATTAACCAATGAAGCATGTCAATTTTGACCTGCCAGGTCAAAACCAGGTTTTTATTTAACTCCTATTTCTTAGAAACTGAACATCATTACAGCACAATTTCTTTTTTAATAAAATGTCTTAGCAGATTTAAGAAAACCTATGGATATCTTGTCACTGCTGACAACATTGTCAAACTTGCTACACGCCTCTAAATAAAAAGTAAATTCTGTTGATGCTGATTTATCCTTCGATTCATCTTTGTCCTTTTCCCCATATTATATAATAAGTCTTACATAATATTTGTCACCAGGCAGACGAGCTCCTAAATGTCACACAAACAGCTGGGAGCTGGAAGCTGGCTCACAGTGAAACACATTTGTTTAAAGAAGTGGAAAAATGAAGTAACACTCCGCCCAAACTACGCTGGGCCCATTAGGCGCTGACTGACAAAGTCCTACGACTCCAGAAACTCATAAAAATGTAAAATGACACAGCTTACTTTCCAAACTGCAGAGAGTGTATAATCAGATTTCTGAGGGTACTGTAGACACGTTTGTCAATCTCTATGTTCATATTTGTGCAACTGCTCAAACTAGACTGGCTGAATTCATATCATTGGTCCATACCAATAGCAGGGCGATGTATGTGAAGAGGGCAGCAGCAACAACCAGCAGGACCAGGGACCAGGGAAACCAGAAACCCAGAGTCCCAAAGTTAAACCTGAAGGTGCACATGAAAAGTAGTCATCAGCCATCACATACAGTGAGTTTCATTCCTTTATTTTATTTGTTTATATAAGACAGATACCCCAACCCCACCATGATGACAACAAATGCCCTATATATCACAGAAAAACACACTTCAGCTAACATTAGTGTGTGTGTTACAAAGATAGAGGACATGTTTCCATTTCCTCCCACTGATCTCCCACTGAATCCAGATGTTTACATGGTAGCTGCCATGTCGTTCATCTCTATACAGTCACTGCGTGTGACCCACCAGTCAAAGTCGTTGTAGTCGTTCTGAGCTTCACTCCAGAAATAGAGGAATACAAAACTCAGGAGGAAGGTGAGGATCAGGAGGCCAAAACTGCCACACTCCACCTGTGACACACACAAACACACAAGTCGTGCTCCGTCTTAACAAACTGCCCAGTTTTACCCAAAGAAAGTCATTAGACTTACCTGTTAGAATGATTAACTACTGAATCTCTGAAGTGCACTTTGATCTAATTTTTTCAGGTTAAAGATTTATGGCCAAAATAACGTTTTCCTGTGTTGACAGGATTTATGGTCATAAATAGAGGCAAAACAGCAACTTGTTGATGCTGATGGAAGTCTGTCATATTTCATAGTGCACATGGAAGCAGTATACTTTGATACCAGCTGACAGAGTATATTTGTGCAGATATATTTTCAGGGAAAAGCAGTAAGCAGTAGAGTCAGCAGGCTGGACGGAGGTAAACTGGCTGGGGAATCAATACTCTGCACAATCAGCAAACTAACCAAACTCAACACACTGCTTATAGATGGTGTTCTGTGTGTGTGTGTGTGTGTGTGTGTACCTTGCTGCAGCAGCACTCTCCTGGTTGTGCCCGGGCTCTTTGGTATCGTCTCCATTGGCAACCGTAGAGACCAGCCAGGCAGGAGACAAATGGCTGGTGTTCATACCTGGTACAGTAAATTTGGAGGCAGCCAAATAAATAAATAAACATCAGTTACCTGAGCAGAGCATTCAAACATTTATCTGAATAAAGTGAAACATGTGCCCAGACCATTACTGAAAACACGGAAAAAGACTAAAACTTGGTATATTTTTAAAAGGTAGTCGCCAACATATTCCATGACTGACAAACCTGAACCTGATCATCCTCAGATCTGATGCTGACTTCAGATTTAAGCGTATTCTACGAAACTCCAACTCTACCACCGTGTTTCATAAATATACTGTAGTCATACCAATTTGCCACAAGAATAAGAAAATTGCCCTCCTCAGATTATGCATTCAGAGTGTCTCTGTACAGCAAAGAGCACTGTGACTCATCCTTTACCACAGACACAGGAAGTAGGCGGCTGTACTTCAGAACAAACACTTCTCCATGAAAACAGCTCACAGCAAAGTTTTCAAAGGACAGGCACCAGTAGTAGAGTAGAAGGGAGTATAAAATGTTTGTTTTATTTTGTGATGGATAAAGAATGGTCACTTGACTCATTACTACCAACAGCAGTCCATTTTAAATAACAGTCACTAACACGAGTGCTGTTTTCAAAGATTTGTGAATCCATACCATGATGAGTGATTCCTAACTCCGTAGTCACTGCAAAGGTTTCCACGGCAACCAATAATGGAAGTGAAGTCAAACATCAGGACAGTTTTCAGAATGAATCAGGCTGTTTGTCTGGAAATAAGCTTTTCTTTACTTTACCTCTGACCAGTGGTGATTGTGATGTGCGCGGTTCAGTACCTTTGCAGCAGCTGCCGCCGCACCACCTTTAGCTTCCCCAGCTTCAGTCTGGTCACGGGCATACTCTCACCCACAGCCCGGCATCACAGAGGCAGAGAGAGCGACGGGGGTGGGGGGTGTATAGAGAGAGAAGTAGGATGTAGGATAAAGGATAAGGGACAGGACAGAGACAGGAGGAAGGAAAAAAAAGCAGGACTCTTGGCCACCAAACTGACTTCGCCTAGAGGGAGAGAAGAAAGTCTGAATCAATTTAAAATGTATTTATAGGAATACCAGACTCAGCAATAACTGTGTGTGTGTGTTGAAGTGGACTGAACTTATTCCTGTGGCCTGTTTAAACTAACCCAGGAGATACAGACCCACAAAGAAATACAGTGACCTATGTCTGATTTACACTGATCAGACATAACATTGTGACCACAAAATGTTCACCTGCTGCCTGATATATCCCACCCACTAACAGGTGCCATGGTGAAGAGATAATCAGTGCTCTTCACATCACCTGTCAGTGCTCATAATGTTATGCCTGATCGGTGTAACTGTGTTTACACAAATTGTGTGATGACCTCCACACCCCCAACAACTGCAGCAGTAGTGTGGTTTAATAATTACAGTTATGTAACAGCTCTACATTCACTGAACCAAATACCACAGACACACAGCCATCAACAGTTAATCAGCCAATCAGCCTGACCCCTAAGGTTTACACAAAATAAACAACTAACAGTATGAGTGTAATGTGCGTTACAAACACAGTGCATCCCAAAACAAACTTAATAAAATCACACCCCTCTAAATGTTAACTTCCTCCCAGACACAGAGCAGGCCCAGTAACCCTCCACCTTCCTTGTTTCTGTAGTTCCACTCATGGTGATGCTGATGTGTTACAGACCCAGATATGTGGCCTAAATCCACTTAATGTAGGTCCAACAACAGTTTTTAACAGTGTGCCTGAGTTCAGAGCAAAGAGGTCAGATGAACTGCTTAGTACACACACTCCATTATAAATACTCTACTGGCCAGTGTGAACTTGTTTGGTCATAGACTTCAGGCAGATTAGCAGTTGGGGTGGTGGAAGTGTTTTTCAGCACCAATGTTACTTAACTCATCAGTAGTACATGTGCACTGTGTGTGTGTGTGTGCCGGTGTGTAACAGGATATAGCTGTAACCTGGTGTTTTAGGCTGACAGATGGTAGGTACACTGTTGTGCTGATCCTACATACACTGACTGTGTTGATCCAGTGCATCAGGTCAGAAGAATAGATGCTGGTAGCTGTAGCTGCCTGTCAGTTGTCTCCTCAATAAGCAACAACCTCATTGCCAGTTTACAATAGAAATGTTTCTGTGAACAAAAAAAACTGATGTGATCTGGTTCAGTGTCTGAACCAGCTGGTTAGGTCACCTCACCATACAGGGAAAATTATTGGGGTGGGGGTAATTACTGTAAATTTAAATTTAAAGTAGACGCAACTTAAACTGCAGGATTTTAGAGTACCAAATTTTTAACCCAAAAACAAAGAATTACATTGAACCATTTATATAATAGGTAATTACGTGGGCGGTTCATGAAGTGTACTAAAGTTTCAGTAGTTAACAGGATCAAACCTGCACCATCATCGCTGCTGCTGACAGTACCACAACTCTACTACACATATTTGCTTCTGAAAAAGGACGTGACCTTTGCATTTAGTTCTGAAAAAGTAATTCTGCTTGATTCTGTGGGCCAGTTTGCATGGCCTACAGTCTGATCCAAACCCATGTGACTGCAATCTGCTCTGATCAGTTCCATTCTGTTCTACTTTGGTATGAAATGATCCATTTATTTGTTTTTAATCAATCTTGTCTATGCTATGTCATTCAAAAGAACCATTTACTCTTCTGTCCTAAAATGTCCTGTACAGTTAACATCTCTTCATTTTGTCTCTGTCTCCTCCACCAGACGACCCTGCCGATCCAGCCAGCTAAGTCATCTCCCAGCTGCCATGGCAACTGTGACATCAGATCTGTTATTATTACTGCTGTGAATAGGATGAAGGGAGGTGGGGTAAACAAGAAAGAACCAGATGGAGTAATAAAAGGGGGAGACGGAAGAAAGGACAAACTGAAAAACGCAAGAGAGGAATTACCATCAGGTGTCATCAAAGCTGTTTCGCACCGAACACAAAAGCATACATGCTCTGCAGGGTGACATGTTCCACGCATACTCAGTGACTACTGAAGAAAGGAAACTGAAAATGATACAGATCAGCATCCATATGAGTAAAACGTGAGATGGCTGAAGTCTCTTGTGACAAAGATTTCCCGTGAATAACAATAAAATAAACAAATGACAGACTGCAGACAGATCTAATCTATGATCGTGAAAGGGACTTAGAAAAGTGTGAGGAATGACAGCAGGAAGCGAGCAAAGCAAGTGTGAGATAAAACGTAAAATGTAAAAATTCATGCACCTATTCCTTTGGCTGTATTACAAAGCATGGGTCAGCACCCAGAGTGGGTCAGGTGTATGACAGGTGGTGAAATGAAAAGAGCAGTAACAAACTTACAGGACACTCTGAGCTCCTGGGGGTAAAAAAGACACCACATTTCTTACATTTAGAAAGTTTGAGAAGCTTTCGAAAACCCTGCTGTCCATGAAGTGGGGATACAGACAAAGATAGCACGAGGAGGGAGGAGGGAACGCAGGAGAATACCATCGCAAAAAAGGTGGATCATCTACCCCTTCATTACCTCCCTGTCCATCTATTTTTTATAGTTCACTATTTCAATTTATCTCTCTCAACTAATTGTCTTAACCTCACTTTTTCTTCCATCCTCTCTCCCCCGTCCCCTGTCCATCTGTCAATGTCCCCCTTTCTCTCTGAACAGCCTTTGGACACCAGCCAGTACTTTAGCAGCTTGACATCAGCCTACATGACTGGGCAGCACTTCATTCAGCCAGCCCTTAACAGAGAGGGCCAAAGTCAGCTAAGGTCGCCTGTCCTCAAACTTTTCTACTGATTTCTGAGAATATTTATAGGAGGTTTTAATCTCAACTACAGAAAAGTTCATGAAAATGTTCCATGGTAATTATACTAGATGTAAAACAGGAGCCTGTAAACTGGTCAGCTGCTCTGAAAGTACTTATGTGATTTATTTAGTGATAAATTAATTAATAACTTGAATAAATGTATAGTTAATAAGTATCAGATCTTTTAGTGGCATGATTTCAACCTGATTACAGTTGTTATGTACTGGCTACTGAATGTGTTAAATGTAGTGAATGTTCTGTTCTGTCTCTTGTTTCTAATGTGTGGTAAAAACTGCAGCAGCTCTGAAGTGTCAGCAGCTGCACTTCACTGCTGAGGGCGGATTTCCTGAGTGATGATTCACAAAAATCAATTCAGACAGGATGTACAGTAAGTTTGGATGGATTACCTAACCACGTTTCAAAGATGTCCAATGTTTATATAATGAAATGAACAACAACAAATGGCTTTGTCGAAGTAGTAAGAAAAAAAAAAAAAAACCATGGCACGGTACCTGCACCCGAGTAACCTGAAACAAATTTCAGAGCTCGGGTCACTGCAGCTGTGAGCCAACAGCTGTAACCAGTGAACCACTGCAGCCCCACAGGAGCAACGTGACGCAGGTAAGAGTCAGTGTTTGACACAGAGTCAGACATGAAGCACTGCTCTGATCCCAGTGTGGGCCCTGAGGTCCATCAGACCGACAGACAGTGAGACAGAGGGAGAGAAGTACATGAACCTGATAAGCTATGATACATACACAAATAACGAAACATGGTTGTTGTCATGGCGTCACGACACCAGACCGTATTTCATCTGTGATGTGGAGGAATTAAATGATGCCTGTTACCTCCCATACT
Organism: Toxotes jaculatrix; assembly: GCF_017976425.1. Taxonomy (NCBI): domain Eukaryota; kingdom Metazoa; phylum Chordata; class Actinopteri; family Toxotidae; genus Toxotes; species Toxotes jaculatrix. Next base: position 1,691,142 of record NC_054402.1, read on the forward strand.
GTGCGTCCCCCTCCCACAAGCCCTGTAGGGTGTTTTGTAAAACCTGTAACTTAGATAATCCAATTCATTATTAACATTTTTTCCAATCACAACATTTTAACTCATCACTCATCAAAGGCCAACTTCAAAGTAGTTTCCTGGTTTTAGTAGGAGCTTCAGTTCAAGTGAACCTGTAAATCTGTAGAATCTATCCACGCTCATGTCTTTAATAGTCTGCGGCCTCATTATAAAGCAGAGAAAACAAATACAAGACAAAAACAGATACATCTTTCTGAGGGAGCGTTAGAGTCCAAGGTCATCAGAATCACTGTACTGTCCACGACAATGGACAGAGTCCTAAATCATCACGGGTTGATAATATTTTGCATATTTTATTTACAGGGTGCAACATTGGTGTGAAGTTTCTGCTACTGACCCAGGAAAACAAGAAAAGAGTGTTCCTCATGACTGTTCCAGTTTCCACAAGCCCTGTTCTACTTTCCCAAAAGGACGGATTGTTGAGAAAGTGTTTAGTGAACAAAGTCCGTCCTTCTCCTCCACTGAGACCAAGGCCTTGACAATATTTAGCTCAAACACAACAGACGAATTCATCATTGAGGACTCCTTCACTCAGTGTGTCAACCAATCTACCTTTCTATGTTAGGTTATCATACCAAAGACTTTTCTCTATAAGAGTAAAAACCATTGTATAAATAATGAGCAGCTGTTCTGTACAGCAATAACTCATGACAGGCCGTGATTTACTGTGCCAAACAATGCCCGTTAGCCGTGATATAATGACAATATATCATGGAGTGAGCTACTGCTTTCATAAAACGATTCGTGTTTTTATTAACATGTACATAAAACATTCATAAACCATTGCTCTTACAAAGAAATAGGCCCTCCTGGCTGCAAGACAGTTGCTATGGAATGATTTCATAATTTCATCTTTTATTTATATTCATTTATATGTGGCCATTTATTGTGCAACCACTGAAAAACTGTCCAGCTTGACTGGAAACTGGTTGTTTTTTTTTTTTTGCTAGGTGGATGTGTGCTGCTTGATGAGGGTGTTACTGTCTTACTGTCTGTGTCTTTAAACTTGACTCAACATTCATGCAATGGAAAACCTGCAGTTGGTGATATAAGGGAGTCATTATGGAGAACCTGCAGGTACTCTGGCTCTAGCCCTGCATGACGCGGACACTGAAGCAGCCAAATGTGCTGCTCTGCTTCAACTGTAGGGGCTATCTAATCTCTGCAGCATCCATGAAGAAAGGCAGCGCACACGTGCACGCACACACACGCAGGCATCACACAGGAGCTTAGCAAACTGTTTGCAATCACTGAAAGAGAGACTTCTTCTTCTGCTACAGGACAGCACTGGATTCAGGATTCAGGATGTGAATATGTACAAGATCAGATTAAACTTTAATGATCCCCTGGGGAAACAGAGGTTTAGATGAATGAATGTGAAGCAGGTCAGTGCTGAGACCAAAAAAATCTGTGAATGTAAAAAAGTGGATAAATAAACAGACCCCATCACCTTCATCGCTTTGCATGTGGAATGACACAAGCTAGAAGTAAATAAACTAATGAGCTACCGCAATCCCAACACGAAGCTTGTTTTGCTGAAGAAACCCAGCAGCAGGTCCTGGAGCTGAATGCGATTGGTTCCAGACTGCCCTGGGAAAACTAGGGGAGGGCTGGATGTGACGAAAAAGCAATAACAGAGCTGAACACAGAATACACAGTGCTGGAGGCTGCCTGTACAGTGCAAGTGTGTGAGTTCATCTGTGTAAAAATGATGCAGCAAAACATACAACACTGGAGGAGGAAAAAAATATTAATACTAAAGAGTTATGTTGACATGTGCCTGATACAGATACCTGAACGCCTTGTTCTTTTCAGATCAGAGGTTTCCTTACATCATGGTGCCTCACTCACTATCTGTGACAGCCTGTTCAGATGTGATGGATATGAGTATGCAAAAGAAGACAGACAAGCAGGCGTTGCTGCCCTCCAGAACAGACTGAATTAACTCACAAGATCACAGCCTTAGTATGTTCATCACTGCAAACGTCTTCTTCAAATCCTAAAAACAAAAGCACAAAGCCTAAATATGAATCTATTAGTCGAGTGAAAGGAAATTAATTGACAAATACATAAATAATCCATTAATCAGCATTACGGAAAGCACACTCAGATATTCAGCAATAAGGAAAACAATCATGTGCTGCAACCCTAAAACAAACTAAAAAATTCACACAAAATAAACAATCACCTACTGAAACAAACTGTACACACACATAGAAACACAATTTACTGCATTCACACAACATGAAGACATAAACAAAAGCACACACATGCAGTATCTCCCTCTTTGGGGCCACTGTATGTGAGATTCTGTGCACATGCCACACACAAATAAAAGAAAGATACTGTAGATGGATGGATGGAGAGAAGGATAGAGCGCGAGGGAGACAGTACACACAATACAATGCAGCCTTTTGTATCCAGACCAATCAGCTCTCTGCTTTTCACCCGCAGTCCAAACAAATCACGGCAAAGCTAACACCACCACCACCACTTACTACCAGGCATGTGCTGATGTAAGTTTCATAGTACAGTCACTCTGTGTACAAAAGGGTGATTATCACTCTTAAAACAATATGGAAACTCAATTTAAATGAGGAAGCTCTAATGAAAAATATGCATCTCCGCTAAATGAGGCTCTTGTTATTAGAAAAATGCCTGATTTTCTAAGACTGTGTGGGATGTGCGTTCTATTTCAGACTACAACCATAATATTTTCACCAACAACAACCACAGTTTTAGTTGGCGCAGTTCCTGGTCACCGCCAGGACACAGGAAAACCAACCACTGAGAGCCGACACTCTTCTGGAAAACAAATTACTGACATTGTATTGATTTTTTTAGACTTCAGCACAGCCATCACAGGAACTACAGGTGAGGTCACCTGCCCACAGGTTTCACCACTGAGTGGCTCCTTAGCACCTTCATCTCAACCCAAACAGTATTTACCTATGTGCTCAGCAGATAAGCTACAGCTTTACTCTCTAAAAAAATGGAGGCACATTTTACTTTTCACTTTAAGTTGTATTTTCCAAATCAAGAGCTTGTCCTCATCTGACATTTGTTCATAAGTGTCTGAACGCAAACCAGGCAGAGACCACACACACACACACGTTATAAAGCATGCATCGACAGTGATGCCAATGAGCCACGGCAGAATAATGATAAGCAAACCAACATCTTGAGTTATTCATTAAACTAAACAAGCCTCAGTGAGAAGGAAATAAGCCATATCAGCGGATATTCTAATTGCTTTTTACTGCTAGACTGCGATCTCTGTCAGCCTTTGGGAATATTCATTCTCTGTAATAAAACCAACCTAATGAACTTGTACAGAAAATTAAAATAAGAATTACTGCAGCAAGCTACTTCTAAAAACAAAGGATATGGGTATTCTGAGAAATATTAATTCCAGCTACATGACTCAAATCTGCCTATAATTAGTGTGATATTAAAACTTTGTTCCTTGCTGACTGTCTTCAGGGAAGAACAACAGTCACTACTAAAGCTTTGTAGATATGCTCAGCTGAAAGATCAGAGAGCTGGCTGGGCCTGGACAGAGGCAGATTTGATTCTCCAGACATGCTGAGAAGTACGAGGTGCCTTCAGGCAAGACACTCCATTCAAGCTGTAGAAATGCAACTGAAACTAATTTTTATCTTTTCAACTGTGTTTAATGACATTACTCTTTGGTTACTGCAATATTTCCCAAAGCAATAAACACCCAAACTACCCTTTAAGAAATCATCCTCCTGAAAGGCAGACAGACAACATCAAGGCAGGATCTACACATGTGGACAGTAAAAGAAAGGTGTTAAATGTCAACACGACCATAAAACTGAATGCAAGTCTTCTCACATAAAAAACAAATCTCTTAAAAGATAAATAACAGATAATATTCCATCTCTGTTATCACAATATTAAACCTAACAACAAAACCAAAGCTGTATAACTGATCAGCCAAAACAACAACAACAACAACAGCAACAACAAAAACACTGCTGATTATTTCTCCAGAAATATTTTTACTCTTAAACGAGACAAAGCTGTAACTGGGTTTCAAAATCTGTTTTTGACCTGACAACCCAACACGCAACCAATGATAGTCAAGTGATTTTACAGAAGTGAAAATCCTGTCAATTTAACAAGGATCCACCTAAACACTGATGATTAAACCCATGAGCTGAGGTGCCCTCCGACCGAAACCCTGGGTTATCAGTCCAGTCATCTGTTTCTGTTTTGGTTTTTTTTCACTGCATCATTTTACACAGAAGCATCAGCCCACGCTGGTGATTCAGAGCTAACTTGGAAATTCGAGATTCGGGTACAGCTCCAGCAGTGAGCACAAACGAATCAAAATAATCTCAGGATGTTCTGTGGGAAAAGACGACACATTTAATCTGTACTTTCTGAGTGTATATTCATACATGTGACTATAAACAAATGAGGATGACCCATTTGGTTTCCTGATTGCATCTTTAGCATCTATGGACACCACTGTACGTTTAAATGATGAAACAACGCTGACGTCACACAGAAACACAGGGAGGCTCAGCGGAAAGTGAACACTACTTGCTCCTGTGAGTTGTGTAGAGATTTAGTGTCAGTCAGGAGGCTGAGCTGCAGAGCTGTGGACGAGCTGTTGAATCATGACGCACTCTGCCTGTCTGCTCTCTGTGTCGGTGTTTACATGACGTCTGCTGCAAGTGTGTGTCTCCCGATCGGTACAGCTCTGTATGCGTGTGCCTGTAGCTGTGTTTGGAAAGTATCACAGTTTCTATATAATCCACATGCTGCTGTTTTTTCAGGCAACCCGTAACAGCACAATGCGACTGTGTTCGTCATCTCCCACTGTGAAACATGAACTATATGGCTTATGGAGAGAAATGTGAACGATAACATAAAAATAGGCACCACACACCAAAGAACCCTCAAAACCGGAAAACATTTCCGGTTCATCAGACGATCAAAAGCCAGACTAGTTTGCAAATCCAAGGCTAATCATTTCAGAAACCTTTCAGACACCTGAATTCTGTGACAGGTGACTGATGGTTGCTGACGCAGACGAAAGTGTTGAGACTGAAAAGTGGCTGACAGTGTGCAGTAATGGCGTATGGCACTTACAAACTGTATGCTGCTTACAGTATGTTCTACTGTCATGCACCACATGTCCCAACACAGATTCTGACATATGCCAATGCAGATTACTGAATAATGTCACTGCTGTGTGCCACTTATGAGTAGCACGTAGCTCCTGTCCCAGCAGCAGATACCACCCTCCACCAACACGACAATGTCATTTAGACAGCCTGGAGATCAGAGGGTCGCCGGTTCGATTCCTTGACCAAGCACAGCGGATATGCACAACGGATATGGGTGGTGGTGAAGGAGACGCCTTGACTTGATAGTCTGATATCGTAATACATCCACGAGGGCCGTAAGAATGGGAAAATCGTTTCTGTGTCTAAATCATATGCAACTCGAAGCCCACAGATTGTTTTATTTCTACTTCTAATGCTTTCAACAGAGCATCCATCTGATCAGCAGACTGTCTAACATTGGGAATTACTATGATCATCTTTCAGAGGTTTCCCATTTGATCTCTGTTCCCCACAGTGATGATAAAAACAAGACCATACCTCGTCATACCACACTCACATCCATTATTCCTCAGACAGGTGTAGATCTATGAGCTGGCCTTGGCTGGGTGATACATGTATAAACGTGTATATGATGACCACTAACAGTCCTTACAACCCAGACAGAGTGTATTGGTTTGTATTGACCTGCGGGCTCACAATGAGGCAGCCCGACAGAAACGTGATTCACCGTCCACTCGTCGGTTTCAGCCAAACAGCCGCAGGAAACACAATCGATCACAACAGTGTCACTAAATCAGGCGTCTGCAGAAGAAATACACACACAGGACAACAGGCAGCACCTTTCTGCCGCTGACACACTGCTGCAGTCTGTGTAGGAAGAATAAAATGTCGCTGACCGTCGGACAGTCACGATACAACAGACGAACGAAATCTGAAGTGCAGTAAATTTAGCTAACTCTTATCGCAGGCTGCTCGACAACGCAGACAAAAAAAAAGCGATGGATGGACGATGATAAAACTCGCTCAAATTATTTAACGTTTCATTCGGATGTGATGTAATATTCAACTTACTTTCCAGAAGGTTTGAGTAAAAACACGCTAGCAACTTAAATCAAGAGCTAAGACATAAACAGCAGAGTAAAAATCACAGGTCGCGGCTCTGAAGCAACTGAAAACACCTGGTACTTACAATTTAAAGAAAACGGTCCTACATGAAACACATTTAACGGAAACTCGGAAGAACAATAATTTCAGCGTTGTCTTTAATCAGTACCGTTCAGCTTTAACCACATGAAGCTCGTTGACACTGAGACGTAGCTAGCGTCCAACGGTTAGGTTTTACTCGGTCCATTCAACACTACCTGATATTCACATTATGTACATGTAAAGGTCATTCAGGTAACCTGCTGACAACACACCACGAACAATCACCGTCCTGTCAGAAAGAAATGAAGCCTCTCTTACCCACAGGGCGTCTGCTTTCTCCCCAAACGTCCGTTTGTTCTGGTTTTTTTTTTTCTTTCGTTCTTTTCGGACCGTGACTTTAAAAAGAAGAAACGTCCTGAAGCACGAGCCGTACGCTGCAGTGGTCTCGTGCAGCAGCAGCAGCTCCGTGTGTGTGCCGCCTGTGTGAGGAGGACGCGGGGATGTACGGCACCAGCACGCGCTCCGGCTGGGTGAGGAGAGAACTGCAGGCGCGAGAGGCTGCCGCGAGGGGCTCGTCCAACCTGTTGCTTACGTCAGCACAGAGCACTCCCATCACTCTGCCTCTTTGTTTGCTAATGTTATAAAAACAAACGGTTCAGTTTGTAGGATTTAATTTTTCACTTACTTTTTCAATGTGTGTATAAAAAATTAAAAGTGAAATTTTTAAGTCATGGCCACTAGTGAAATGGTCAAGCTTTATAGTGATACTTGAATTCATTATGAAAACAACACAGTACATGAGAATCTATTGTCCTCTTAAGTCACTAAAATTCAATATAATGTCAATGGGATTCCTGGTTAAATAAAGGTAATAAATAAATAAAAACAAAAAAATAATAGCAAGTCAACAACATCTGTTCACTGAGCAAACAATTAGAGAAAATTGACAAATGCTAAACTTTCATCACCTTCTGAATAACTAAATCCCACACCTGAAGCGTCAAAAGAGTTCAGTCGATGCTACAGGATCAGATTTAAAGATAAGAGACTGAACTGGATAATTCTGGATGTTGAGCATCAAACCATTATAACTCTAACATGCCTGTAGTGTGTACAGTGGAGACAGCAGAGCCTATTCACTCTCAGCCACAACGCCCTGCATCCCAAGTGCTCTCAGCAGGAAACAGTCAGGTTCACTCTTAATCAGACTTTGTTCCTGGGATGCACTAATGCAGCTAATGATGCATCTTTCATCTCTGTCATCGATTCAGTTCAATTCAACTGTATTTATATAAATTTATGTAAACAGTTAAAAGGCGCTTTACAGAGACCCAGAGCCTGAACCCAGATCAGCACTTAAGGTGACAGAGGCAAGAAACAGACTGTATAAGACATGGACGTAGCACCCCTGACGTCACCCAGTCGGTTTTGTGACCAAACCATGGGCATTTGAGCTGCGCCATCTTGGATTTTAGTGGGAGTGTACTTTCCATATTTGGCGGAGAACCTACCCACTTAGCTCGGAGCAATATTTAATGTTTACCGGCTTTCACCGCTGCCTCCATCCACTATCCACTTACAGTTACAGCAACACGCAAACAACAGCAGCCGCTTACTCACGGAGCTGCTCTGTCCATGCAATGTCGGACTTTTTAAACAGAAAAATGAGACGAAATAAAATTGTAGCCTAGTATTCCCGCAATAAACGGACTCTGAGGGCACATAAGCTAGCGGCAAAATATGCTAATAAATGCTAATTAGTGCAAACCTCCAGGTAAAATAGTGAGAAATTTACTTACCGAAAAACACAGACTCCTTCGACGGTCAGTTAGTACAGTCTACACTACAACAAGCCATATTGTCACAAAAAACCTATCCGAACATTGGCAAACAAACACGGACACTGCAGCCCCGGTCAACCGCTGGAGGCAGCCGGAGGCTAGCTTAGCTAGCCCCCCCCCCCCCCCCGTATTCCCGGAGGTGGAAATTATCAATAGAGACCAAAAACAAAAAATGTACCAGGCTGTAAATATGTTTTTTAGGCTGTAAAGTTGGCTATTTTAACATGGGGATCAATGGAGAATTGCTCAATTGTGGAGCCAGTCCCCAGCGGCAGCTGAGGAACTGCAACTTTTTGAACGCGGAAGTGATCCTCACTGCTGAAACCTACAACTGCCCCCTCGGAGAAGAAAAATCAACACAACACACCAACACATGCTAGCAACAGGAAATGACGCAATACGCTACCACCAATGACAGCCAGGCAGCTTATTACCCACAAGTTCATTTAAAAAGGCAAATCCACAGGGTACAGCTTTACAACAGTGTCCAAATACGAGCGACGAGACAAGTTTTGAATAAGTTTGCTGATTAAGGTCTAGAAGTGACAAGGAAATTAGATGTTTAAGTTGTTCACTAATCTCAATGTGACTTGTTAAGATAAAGGTTTTCTGCAGAGCAAAGCTGCGTCCAAACAATGAAACTATAACCAAAAGGAAATTTTCACCAAAAATATGAAAATAAGAGCCAACCTTTAACCCTATAAAACCATTTGTATCATATTTCATAAGAGGGTTTCTGAGACCTCTATTTTATCAAAATGATCAATACTGATACATGTATTCTGCCATCAGAGTGAACCATGACATTATAAGATGGTATGACAACAAAGCAGTGAACCTGATTTCCTCTTTTGTTGACATTGAACCTGTGGGAAATGTGAACCCACAAGTTCCACAGCCTACCACAAGAAGGAATAAAAAGGCTGCAAAAAGTTATATGGAAAAAAAAAACTAAGACAAAAATGTCCTGACGTGTTCTATATTGTCTAAATTTTATGGGCAAAATTTGTTTTTGTATATAAATTTAACATGAGCAAAAAGTTGCCATAATCACAAAATGATACACAAAAGGTGACAAAATGCTATGGCTAAATTTTTTTTTTTTTTTTTTTTTTTGGGATTTTATTAATAGGTTTAATAAACATCTCAGTTCCAAAAAAAATAGAATTTTCTGGCTATTTTTTGATGTGTCAGGTTTTACAGGGTTAAACAAACAAACAAAAACAGTGTTGTTGTCTTCGTAGTGTTTGACTATGGTCATGAAAAAATTGAGCTCATCATGTTTTTTTTGTAAAGAAAAAGATTCAAATAAATTATTAAAATGGAAACAGACAAGTTTGTAATGAAGAGAAAGTCAGTGTGTATGTGTGTGTTTGTTTGTAAGTGTGTGTTTGTCAGTGTGTGTGTGTCCTCTGCAGTGCTCTTCCTCTGCAGTGGAGACTGTTATGTAATCGTGAGCAATAATAAAAAATGGGCAGGGTGGTGGGGGTGGGGGTGAGGGGGCTGCACTGCAACACAGAAGGACATCAATCAACACACACACACTAACAGTGACAATGAATCAGTTCACACTTTCTCTTGTGCTCTCTCTCTCTCTCTCACACACACACACTCTCACACACACACGCCCTGAGATAACTTCTGTTATGATTTGGCGCTATATAAATAAAATTGAATTGAAATTGAATCATTAATTTCATTATTATACATCTTTATGTAGAACCCGCTATGTTCTCTTTCCTCCTGCATCTCCAGTTAATTTCAAAGGTGCTTTATTGACGTCAACGTTTCAAAAACGATGTTGCCAAAGCATAAAAACAGACGCCTGGTTCTGTTCAAGGCTTTTTCCTGTCCAAAGGGCAGGATTGGTTTTTATTTCTGTTATTTCACTCTCCTTTCTCTCTGTTGTTTTGTTTTCATTTTGGTTTCACTCTCTGTGGTTTGTCCTTGTCACTGAGGCATCACACTCTGCCTCCTCAGCAGAAACCAGCCTCATTACTCTCCACGCTGCACTGGAACAGGAAGATACTCCAGTGTGTGTTTGTGTGTGTGAGAGAGAGAGAGAGAGAGAGCGGGACTGATTATTTAATGCAAAAGGGAAAAACTCTGAATGAGGGAAGATGTGAATACAGGCTGCAGAGAATCAGAGAGAGCGATGGAGGAGGAGAGTTCCTCCACAGGCGTTGCTGCTTCTGTCCCTGCAGGATAATCAGAGTTGGTTAGAGTGAACTCTGCATGGCAACAGACTGTGCACAGCTCAAACCGCCAAACAACAAACAACCCTATGATTAAACAGCATTGTTGCTGTTGTAAACAGCAAAAAACATAGATTAACACAAAATTGAAAAATAAGACTCAAACATAAATACGATCAACAATATCAGCTGACATAAAACCTGATAATACCTGATACATTTTCTTCATTCAGATTAAGACTAAAGACTTGAAACTGTTGTGGACTTGAGATAAAGGTAAAAGTCACTCACATGACATGAACTCGACACACAGCCAGGGTCAAATCAGCCGTCTACACATGAAAACTGAGCTCAGAAGTCTCAGTATTCAGATGCTTCACGATGTGGGTGTGGGTCTGTAGGTCTGAGCACTGGGATCACAGCAGTAGGATTTTTACTCAGCTGGAAACTCTGAAGAAACTCTCACATTATGCAACAGCCAGGACTGAACCCACTGCAGGGGCTTAACACTGATTCACACGCAGCAATGAAGCTTCGCTACCACCAAAAAACTCATTCCCTATTAGCCTGAACATGAAAGGGGAGCTTAGGAAGGAGGCAAACAGTAATTACCATTTTTAATTAGAAGACGAAAGAAAAAAAAAGGTGGGATCTAATTTCACAGCCAGACGGATGGCAGGAGGGAGGCTGCGGGCGGCCGTCACAGCCAGACGGTTTATAAGCTCATTTCTGTCTCAGACTCAGGCAAAGAACAGCACTTTACATAACTGACTTGCAAAGAGGCTTTAGAGTTTTCAGGAGTAGAAGGAAATCATGTTATAAATTTTAAAAAAATCCTTATTATTTAACATTGAGAATTGAGCCTTCAAAGTCTGACACTGTGGGGGCCTACCCTTAGGCTTCCCCATCCCTGTTCTACAATTTGGAACTACATTTCCCATAATGCTTTAAGAGATGTAAATGGGTTTTATAATGTTATATGTATAATGGATTCAGGTAGTTACACTTAAAATTAGGCTGAATCAGATATTAGCAGCTCCTGTTTGGGGCGCATCAGTGGATGCACAGACAGCCATCACAGGATCTCTGTGATACTGAGGGACACTCAGAGACGAGATGACTCTCAGGACAGTTCTGAGCTGTGAGGGGTCTTTTTCTGTGTGATGGCTGTGGCAGTGATGATCTGGAAAGTGTAACACTGAATCTAATCTTATGTTATGGGACATGTCTTATGTGTAATCTAGCTTGCTGATGTTGGTAACATGAGGAGGGAGGAGGATGGACATGAGCCATGACTGCAAATTTTATACACGAGAGAGACGCGATACTCTGCTCACCATGGTCATCTAAGCTGCCAAAAGTGTATTTTCAGTGACTTATTACCAACCCGACCCGTACTGTTTGTGTCTCCTTTCAGTTAATCACAGTGAATACTCAACAGTGAACATCTGGTGTAAACAGAGTAAATCAGGGTCCAGGCTACAGCAGCTTTAAAAAGCAGACCAGGTTTTCAGTTTTTGTACAGATTTATTTTATTTTTTTTATTTTTCAGAGTTGTTTCAAATAATCAAAATGACTTATAAACATAAATTATGGCTCTGATACACGGAAGAGTGAAGACTTCATTTGAAAATCTCATCCTGGACTGAGCCAAGTCTGAGTCCCCCCCCTTAAGCTGCAGAGAGCTGTGTCCTGCTTGTTGATGGTCACTTCACACAGCACAATGATTATTTTTACCAAAGTAATTCATCATATGCAACCTGTACTAAGATCCAGCAGAATTTCTAACATATCATCAAGTCAGCAGCAGTTTCTTAAAGAGGCTTAATGAGACGGTCATCGGGTCTTACTTAGGGAACAGCTGTTTGTGCTGGCAGATATAAAATGGTCACAGAGGACAATCATGGACGGACGGGCGTCTGGTTTTTACAGCTTTCACTGTCTGTGCTCCAGCAGGTTCAAACAGCTGTGTGCCCTGGTGTCCTGCTCAAAGACACTTCAGCAGTCACAGAGTTCAAATCTGGGACCACAACAATGATGATGATGACCGATGTTAAGGTAAAAGGTGCAGTGCTGTAATGACTAGCTGATCAGAAACTAACCTGATAATCGATTGATTGTTGTCATTGAGGATTTTCTGCTTTTTTAATTTTACATTGCTGTAAAGTGAAAATATTTGAGCTCTGGACTTTTTGCTGCACAAAGACTATTTTTTGATATTTCAGAAACTTTTCGATTGTTCGATTAACAAAAGAAAATAATCAGCAGATTAACTGATAATCTAAATAATCATTCCCTCGAGCCATAAAGCGTTGACATCAATATTCACTGTTGCCTCAAAATGCTGTTGGTGTATCGTTGTCATTAATACCGTTGGTATTAAAGTAGTCCTACAGCGGTACATTAACACTACATAAAAATGATAATAAAAACTGAGAACAGAAATCAAAGTGAGCGCTCTGAGGGTGGTTTGGGATTTTTACGTTGCAGTGTTTTTTGTATTCTGATGCATGAATGCAGAACAAAAAACTGTGACTGTCGACTAAACTTTGGCTCTTGCAGGATTTGAACCTGTGACTTTTAGTTACAGGACAAGAAAAACTGTTCCTTTAATTCAAATGGAAAAAAACCAAAACAAATACTTTAGCATGTAAATCAAAAACGTGGTGAACTCTGTTTCTGACAGTGATTAATTATAAAAAACTGTAAGTCTATAAACAAAAGCTGAAACACTTTTTAAGTCAACGCAGTATTTTGTCTTCACCTTATGTTCAGAGGGTTCCTGGGACCTGAGACAGTCCAGGCAGAAAAAAAAACATACCACTGTAACATTTATTTGTCTCATTCTTCTGAAAACAGGATGAAGATTAGATCTGTCCCATCGTACACAGGCTTCCTTCATGTGTCGTCACTTTAAGTTTCAGCATCGTTACCGTATTTTTAAAAAAATGTTGTCAACATGCACATTCTCTCCTTCACAGTCTCTGAGTCGAGCCCACGGACAGTGAAATCCCAAAGCCGCAGATGGAGTGAGTTTGGCAGGGTGGATTATGGGTAAACAACTGATTTTTCTGTGACACTTGACGGTACGATTGATTGTGCGTCCATCTGTATGCTGCATTTATTATTTTTAGAATTCTGAAGACTGTACTGAGCAAGAAGAAACACAACAAGGCTCCGGTCAGGACAATAAAATAAAACAAGAATAAAACCAAACCACGCTTAACCTTCACGTTCACTATGATTCATCTGCACTGACAAGAAAGAAGAATGTATGGAATAAAACAGATGATATCTCTGGTTCTGCTGCACTAACTTTGATCATATTTTTAACTATCATGAGACAACATTACAGGAGTGTTGATTCATTTATCAAAAAAACAAAACAGCTTTCCTCTGTGCTTTTATCAGATCACTCTTCTATCAGTGTCCAGCAATGAGAAAAAAACACCAACAAGCAAAGACTTCGACCTGCGACCTGAGTCTGATTTTTGAGCCCTGCAGGTTTCCATATACTGGGAAATGCTGGTCCAGTTGAGAGCCTGACATCACGGCCTGGTTAGCCTCAGAAACTCACTGCAAGGTGTCATTCAGCGTCTCCTTCATCTGTCTTTCTGAGAAATAAAGCATGTGCCTGGAGTTTACTTTCCAGCAGGTGCCAGAAGAAATAAAAACCTGCGTGATTTTAAGAAAATTAAACTACATTTACTTACTGAGTGCAGATGAAAAAAAACAGCGAGTCCCCAACACTCACCTCTGGTGTAGTTTTTTTTAACTTTATGGTTTTAATCTCTGAAGTCTAAAAACATGTTCAGCGTTCATTCCTCTGCGTCTGATCTGACTGTGACCGCTCGCTCATCACCTCGCCTCCTCTGTCGAGCCGGGATGTTTAGTGCAGGCACTTTTTGGGCTTATGGGAAACAGTGTCTGAACATACCGTTTGAAAAGCCTCTGTCCCAAAGCTGGATTTTTAGTTATAAGCATAGTTACAAAGTGTTCTTGAGCTTTTGTTCTTCAGTGACAGAACCTCTAACTTCCAGTGACACTTTACGGTCTCTAAAAGAGCAGCTGCGAATTATTCACTTCATGCTAAAACTTAATAAAAGAATAAACTTCCAGAGCAAAAGAAAACAGATTTTTGAAAAACTGATTGACTGGAAAAACATCGTGGAGTGAAAATGTTTGTTTTGATGCAGTGAGAACGGCTCATGTCCAAACTCAGTCCATCGGCGGCTCCGGGAGCGACAGTGTTTACTCATTATAATTAACATGAATATTCTCCAGCTCACACTGCAGACACGACAAAGCACCACACCTCAGCTCCTCCGTGTCAAACACTACACAAGGTAACACTACGACTGACATCATACTCCAGCATCCACACACACACACACACAGAAAAGTTCATTTAAAAAAAAAAAGATCAAATGAAAATCAACAAATGCACTTTGAGAGGATGATGAAATAAGTCCAAGTGAAACCCACAGATGACTGACAGGAAGCTAACACACACACACACACACACAGTCTGCAGCAGAGGGTTCTGGTTGGCTGTTGTGGTCCGGGGCTTTTACAGACAAAGTAGAAAAAAAAAAGACTAATTTAAAAACAAAAAAACTCCCATGAGTCTTTGGGCTCTGTTGAAACACTCTCTCTCCCATATTGGATTGTTCGTACCGACTGAGGAGGTGATGATGTAAGCAATGACATCACTTGATCGCAGATCAACCAGTGATGTCATTTGGTTAGCCCCCGTCTTCCTGTCCAGTGGAGCATCGAAAAAAAGAGGTTACAGGAAGAAACCGCCCTCCTCTCTCCCTGTGAGGATAACTGGGGGTGGGGGGGCAGTGTGGGGGGCAGGTATTGGGGAGGTCAAGCTTGGGGTCAAAGGTCACAGGGTGAAGGAGCAGTTGGTACAGGTTACAAAAAAAAAAAAAGATGGGAGAGAACGACTGGTTATGTAATCCAGCCAGCAGCCATCACCATCTCCCAGAAAAAGAAAAGAAGGGGAAAGAAGAGAGAAGAACGAGGGATGGTGGAGAGAGAGAAGGACAGACTAAATAATGAGTGCAAGGCTAGCTAGCGGTTGTTCTTGGCAGCCTCCTTGGCCGCCAGAATCAGAGGAGTCAGGCTGGAGAGAGGCTTTGCCATCTTCAGAAACTGATGCTGAGAGAGGAGAAGGGAAAGAGAGGAAGAGAGGGAAGAGGAGAGAGGTGCAGGGAGGACGGGGAGGAACAGGGAAGGGGAAAGGTAACAAGGGAGAGAAGAAAGAGAAATATTTCAGTTCACTGCACAAAAACGGAGCAAACTGAGTTTCACCAGCTGATTCATCAACTGATGTTTTTTTTTATCATCTCTGAATGTGAAAATGTTTGTCAGTGAAAATCTTTTTTCTGTGTGGACATGTGGACATGGACATCAGTCACCATCACCTGCTGCACTTTGTTCTTGTTTTTTCCTTCAGTCACCGTGTTACTCATCTCTCCATTCATGCTTCCGTCCTCACTGTCTGTGCACGTCAACACTGAGTAAAGCTTTAAACGGTTACCTCAGAGAACACGGACTCTCTAATCCAACACACACTCACACAAAGGATCCATTAAACTGAATTACTTCTCCTTCTGAAACTCGTTTTGCTGCTGCTCAGTCACAGTCTCCCACAACAGACGCAGTCAGATTTTTCTCTGGTTCAAAAATAATTTGACTTTAATGTGAAAAAGGTGTCTCACACACACACACACACACACACACACACACACACACACACACACACACACAAACACACACACACACACACACACATACAGAGCTGCTGTACCTGCAGTAGATCTTTAGCCGACCCTCTCTTCTCCACGTCCATCTCCAGACATCGGTTCAGGAAGTCTCTGAATATCGTTGACAGTTTCTCCGGGTTCTGCAGCTCCGGCGTCCCGTTGGTTGCTATGAGATACAGCGCCTAGGCAACACACATCAACAGCATGTTGGTCTACGTCCCATGAAGCACCCATGAACACAAGCTTGAAGCCAGTGTGACTAGGATCTGAAAATCTTTTACTTTGGTGCCATCCGGTGGTGATTTTTAAGAATGACACACTGATTACTTACAGAGAAACATGCTATGCTAATATGAACCGTACTGACCTGAACATATCACAGTTCAAATAAACACACAATCTCACCCGGAGTGGGTTTTCATTCAGGTACGGTGGTTCCCCCTCCACCATCTCTATGGCCATGATGCCCAGGGACCAGATGTCCACTTTGGGACCGTAGGCTTTACGGGTCACGACCTCCGGAGCCATCCAGTACGGAGTCCCCACCATGGTGCTGCGTTTACTCTGCTCCGGAGTGATCTGAGCGCAGAACCCAAAGTCGGCTGGGAGGAGGCGAGAGGACAAAATTAGTTGATGCACTCACAACATCTCAACACTTCTATGCAAAAAATAATAATAATAATGAATGAATTAATCAATTAATACGTGGCCTTCATTCACCATCAGCCTGTAATGTAAGGTTTTTATTCAACCATAAATGAAGCAGGTCACTGTTTATCATGTGATATCACTTATCAGTCTTAACATTAGCTGCTGTAACATTTATCATTCATGTGTCTAATGAGTTGATTTTACTATAAAATGACCAAAGAACTTTCACAGCTTCTGTGCTTCGTTTGCTGCGACGCTGACGAACAAACGCCGACACGGGGTTGAACCGAATCGCTGCCCTGATGTAAACGTTTCCCCTGTGCTCACTCTGACCTCAGTCGTTTGACAGACCGGATCACAGCGCTCCCCGCTGGACACAATAAGAAACTACAACAACAACCAACAACAGTTCTACAAAGTGGCCCTGTGTCAGTGAAATACACTGAATGACTAATTAAGAGGATGAAACTGTCTGATGTGGACTAACTGAGTTTGACAGAGCCATCCATGCCCAGCAGGATGTTGTCGCTCTTGATGTCTCTATGGATGACCTGGTTCGAGTGGAGGAACTCCAACGCCTGGAGACACTGGAGGGGGGGGAGAGAGAGAGAGAGAGAGAGAGAGAGAGAGAGAGAGAGAGAGAGAGAGAGAGAGAGAGAGAGAGAGAGGGGATAACATGAAAACAGTCCTCATCCCTTTAACCTGTCAATACTCCACATTAAATCTTTGGGAGACTATCATCCGCCGAGAGAGAGAGAGAGAGAGAGAGAGAGAGAGAGAGAGAGAGAGAGAGAAAGAGAGAGAGAGAGAGAGAGAGAGAGAGAGAGAGAAAGAGAGAGAGAGAGAGAGAGAGAGAGAGTTTGTTTATTCGTTTCTCATGTCTCTTACCTCTCTGCACACTGCAGCTATCTGGGCTTCATCCATGCAGGTTTCCGTGACGACATCAGTCAACGAACCTCCGGCCAGGTACTCCATCACCACCCACAGCTCGTCACCCACCAGGTAACTGCGGCAGACATCAACAGATGCAGGTGCTGATGTTAGTGAAACGACCTGTATTTTAATGAATCAGTGCTTCAGAGCCATAAACTGTCCATGTTAAACAAACAGAAACGTTTTGGCGTCGGTAACATGTTACATCTTCGTCTCCTTTCTGCAGTTTATAAGTTTGAATGTTTGTCTGAATCTTTGCTTTCTGCCCTCACTGCCCCCCCCCCCGTGTAAATACAGGTTAAATGAATGAATGAATGAAAGTCTGGAAAACAAAATTCTTTTTTCAGTCCTGTGAAAACCCTCACAATAAATCAGTGAAAGAGAAAATGTTGTTTCCAAGGCAATGACAGCGTTATCACCAGTCCTGCATGTGCCTCAATGTCTCTTAAGACAAATGGGTAACTATGGCAACCAATCCCCCCTCACACACACATCCAGTTGGTAGCTATTCGAACAATACTGAACTGGATAACCTCATCTCATCTCTCATCTTGGTTGAGTCTCCACAGTTCGCAGCTCAGTGGTGTTTAAACGGTTCCTGGAAACGTGGAACATCACAGAGGTGTTTTCCAGGTTTCCAGGGAAAGTTTGGTAACTTCGCATTTGGCTCTTTTTACAGGTGATTGTATTTTTAGCGACAGCAACATTAACAGAAGAAACTTTCTCAGCCAAATGTGAACCTGAAAAAAAAGTAACAGTACAGTCAGGAAGGCTGGTCTGCCGGCTTTAAGACTGGAGGTCTGGAGGCTGTCTTCCAACAACCGTTCAACAACAATGCTGTTTTCTTTTGTTAAAATATCACATTTTCTGTGTGTGTGTGTGTGTGTGTGTGTGTGTGTGTGTGTGTGTGTGTGTGTGTGTGTGTGTGTGTGTGTGTGTGTGTGTGTGTGTGCGTGTGTGTGATGGAGTGCCTAACCTGTCCAGGTAGTTGACTATGTTTGGGTTTTTATTTTCCCTCATCACCAGAATCTCATTGATAATCAGTTCTTTCTTCGGCTGCTGCTGCAGGTTCATCTGTTTTATGGCGACCTGAGACAAAAGAGACACATCAGACTTTTCACTGCAGTTAAGACTCAAATTCCTAAAAGAAACCAAAGAGAAAAGAAAATAAAATGAGCAGAGAGCTTGGAGAATGTGGGGAGGAGTACAAGAAAAGAAAGACAGACGGGTTTAATAAAACATTGTCCAGTGGGCGAAGGCGACGAGAAGCGGAAATATCTAAATCCAAAGGCAGCAGAAGGCTGTTAGGCAGTGCAGCCGGACGGCCATTAAAACCGGAGCTCACAGACTAATGCTCAGACTGAAACTGAGGAGGATTAGTCTGACAGACGAGTTGAGCTCCTTTAAAATTAACCTGAAAGTCACAGCTGTTGAAGCCAGACTTAAATCCAGTTCCTGCCACAGAGCTCTCACTGTGCAAACTCCAGCTGAACTCACTGCTCTCTGCCCTTCGGCCTCTCTCCTTCTCTCCTTCACTTCATTTTACCTGATTCAAGGCCGACGTCCCGGATGAACCTATGTTTCCTTTAAACTACCTGTCAAGACTTTAGCATCTAGCATCTTCCCTAACCCCGCTTTACTTTAAAAGGCATTCAGATTGAACTTCATTTGCAATTTAAAGCCTTTAGTCTGAGGCTCAGCCTGGGAAAGTGATTTTCACTCACTTCAGCATCATGTTTAACTTAATTTTACTTCAAACTTGCTGTAGTTTCTGGGCTTTCAGTGAACAGAGTCATCTTCATCTTCATCAGGCAGTGAACTTTATTTCAACTTATTCTTCCTTGACCCTTTGGAGCGTTTCTATAACCATGTGGGAGCTGTGATGTGGTTACCGTATCCAATCAGTAATAACATATATATATTAACGCCGTCCCATATTGGTAAATTCATCTTGGATGTTAAGAAGGGTTGGAAGCAAAATGTTGGAACTTTACAAAAACTGCATCTTTCTGCAGGATTTTTCGCAGCACAGCTCAGTCAGTGTAAGTCTCTCATCCAGTGTTTTACAGGACAATGTTTGTCTCCTCCACTTTTTAGCACTGCTAGCATCACCTGTGAGACTGAGGGGCGTGACCAGGTGAAAGCTGAAGGAGGACAGAGAACAGAGAACTGAAACACATCGAGGGTGATGTAAGAAACCCACCTCCTGTCCTGTAGCGATGTCTATAGCTGTGTACACCGTCCCAGACGCCCTGAAAACAGACAGTGTGAGAGCTCCAGGTCAACTAATGCTTCGTTAGTGGGATGAAACAAAGCAGCTTCACAGTTTTACCTTTTTTCTGTTTAATTAAAGCCTTAAAACTCCCAGTGCTGAACATTTCTTCTCCTTGTATGAGATTAATGTTTCTGTTCAGGCTGCAGGAGACTTGACACGTCAGCCACAGTAGATTTATAAATTTACAACTTACCCCTGTCCGATCTTCTCAAAGCGAGTATATTTCTTCTTGGGGTCTCCGACACTAACAATCGTCCCTGAGTTAAAGAAAGAGAAAAAGAAATCCACAGTTCAGTGAGATTTATATTTTCACTTTACAGCTCCATTGAATTTGAATGGATAGAAGAGTCAGGTGTCTTTCTATCCATCCTAAGTCTACTCTATGTTCATCACACTCAGGTCAATGCAGCATGCTGACTGGGAGAAAGAGCAGAGAGAAGAGAGGAACAACAGAAAGAGAAGAAGAAGGAGAGAAGGACCAAGGGATGAGACAAAAACTTAACGAGTCAGAAACAAAATGGAGATGAAAAGAAAGTAATGAATTTAAAAAACAAAAACAGTCAGCTCAGGAGAAGAAAGAAAGACATGAAGGACGAAAGGAATAAATCTTTCGTGCTTTAAAGACAAAGAAACAAAGGAACAAAGGAAAGAAAGAAAGAAAGAAAGAAAGAAAGGAAGAAAGAGAGAAAGAGAGAAAGAAAAGAAAGAACGCCCTGTCTGCAGTTCAGTAATCAGAGTCCACAGTAGGAAAGTGATTAGAGGACAAAAGTTGGAGTCACTCTCGAACCGCAGGAGACCAGACGATGGAGAGAGAGAGAGGACGACCAATCAGACGTGGGGATTGGACAGAGGGGGCGGGAACAGTGAATATCAGGTCTGTCAATCAGAGAGACGGACAGACAGACAGAATCCTGGTCTTACCAGCAGAGGGAGACCTGAGCACATCTGGACAGGCGTGGGGAATGGTTTAAAAAATATACAGGCTTTATTGATGGGTTACACACACACAGGAAGACATTTCAATATGAGGAAGAAGATTCTTAAAACATCAGATTCTGACGTGTTCGTGCATAATTTAAAAAGCATACAGACTTTTTTAAAAAGATGTAGCGTCACCTTTCATGGTGAGGAATCAAAGTACACGGTTTGTACTTTTATTTTTTTTTGTTTCCAACCTGAGGGTCAGGACTGGATCTGAGAGGTCTGAAGAGAATTTATTTATGTGGATATTTATCATTATTCTCTGACTTCTCTCTAATTATTCCTTTTTTTCTGCTGATAACTTGAGTAGTTTTAGTCTTTCAGGCCTCAATATCATGATCTGTTGTGGAATCCGACCTTTGATCATCGCATCAGCACAACTTCATACCAATAAATGTTATTCATTAATTCTGATTTAAAATAAGAATTATTACCCAGGTGATCTCAGAGAATCAAATCGAGACAAAGCCTCTGTGTGTATAACGTCTCTTTGACTTAGTATCTGGCTAAAGTGAGCTTAAAGAAGAAAGACTGTGGGTTTCCAGAGGCCTGTGCAACAAACCGCTGAAGATAATTCAAATACTTTTATAACCGCAGATCATTTCTGAGAAAATAAAACCATCTTCCTGTTAGCATCTGCTAGCGGCTGACACAGCTCTGTCACCGAGCGTCAGCCCGGCACAGCCAGGCCGACCCAACATTAACACTGTTCCCACAAACTGAGCCGTTTAACAGGAACATCTGAAAACTGTGAGACACTGCAGGCTGCTTCTTCTGTTAGCAAACGCCAGGGACCTTATGTCTCACTCACAAAGAAAAATACTTTCTGAGTTCGACTTATTAAAAACATAAGAAAATACTTTAACAAAAAAAGGAAAGGAAAATATTTGGTGAAATTACCACCAACCTGACTTGAGCCTAAAATAAATTCAGACCCTGCTCTCTGAGAGATGCTGTGTGTGCAGATAGAGACAATGTGATGAAACGGCCTGTCAAAAAGAAGAGTGTAAATGAGTCTAAAATTAGCACATGGAGACTCTGTCCTCACTGAACTGCAGCAGGTAGAAACAGCATCACAATCTTCACAGAAGTACAGTGAACATGGGACATCGAATGCTGTTTACAGGTAAAAAAAAGGCACAGGAACTACAATATTTAATGTTAATATTTGATTTATAAATATTAGGCCTGTGCAGTTGAAATTAATCTGTAACAATATCTTAAATGTACCTCTGTGAAAGGAGCTGAGCTTATTAATAGACAGCACCTTGTATCATGACCCTGATGGAGTCACAGTGGTCACAGATAGTTGGTTTTAATTTTCCTTTAACCTAATAAAAGCTTTTACATTTATCAGCAGAGAACCTTGGACTTTAAATGAGTTCATTTTAACCTTTAACCAGGTGCAGTCACTGCTCCTCGGTGCTTCAGTGTCCCTGTAGTTTCAGAACAGGCGACAGACACCTGATGTCAAACTGTCGGAGCAGACACTCACTGCGGAACATACCCTGTGCTGTATGTTTCTCTATGTTTACGTCCATTTCACACATCGTTACATTCACTGTACACAAAGTATGTGGACGCCCAAACGTTAAAGCCACGTGTGACTGATGATGATTTCTCCCTGTTCTGGTTTCGGGCTTCCTGCCGGAGTTTGGAACATGGCTGCAGGAATTTTCTCCTTCATTCAGCCACAGGACCGTTAGTGTCGTCCAACACTGTCCCCAGACGAAAAATACCCAAAGCTATATGCAGGGTGGTGTCCACATACTTTTGGCCAGTGTAGTTCTCTTGTTCAGGGCATGTATATAAACCTGAAGCTTTTCATACCTATTTTTCCCGCCTGTGTGCATCTGAGTGTATGAACGAGCCTTACGTAGTTTCTCCAGGATCTCCTCGTCCGACATCTTCTTCTTCCTGGTTTTGTCCTGGGGGCGGGGAAGGGAGGGCCCGGGGGCGGGGC